>NC_072734.1:482739-715407 GCF_026930045.1 Uloborus diversus
ATTTAAAAGACAGCATATTAGCTGTCAATACTTGCTATGTTTTATAATGTATACCAATGAACCATATACATAATAAACTTACAGTAAATTACTAACCTACAGTAATCATGAACTACTATATCGATAATAATCGAAAAATATAATACCTTTCAGTACTAATTGGCAAAAGTTATAGTAATTAAAATAAAACAAATAAATGCAGAGTAATTTTTTATAAAACTTTTTAAAAACATACTTTTAGTTTAAAAGATTAATAATATCTAACATTTGTCTTGCAAAGATAATTTAAGTTTCTTAATCTTCATGCATTCAATGTCTTTAATTCGAAAATGTTGGCTATACCCATTTTACCCCGTGCAACTAAAAGTACTATAAAATTTTTGTAAATATTAAAATTTACTTATTTTTTGAGTTTTCTGTTAGAAAAATTCTTTTTCTATCAAATCCAAATAAAAAGCTTCCAAAACTCTTCCTGTAAATTTTTCTAGAAAGAAGTTTATCACTCACTATAAACGCATTATTTTGTATTCTGAAAAATAAAACTGTTTCAAAGCCTGGTAAATGAGTTGCTAGATTTTTTTCCCTCAAGTCAAAATGTTGCCTGATATGTGAACATTTTCATCATATTTTTTTATTTTAAAAACATGTTGTCCAGTAGAATAAAATCAAGAAAAATACAACTATACCCATTTTACCCCGGGTACCCCTATTTTTTTTTTAACTCTACATTTCTGATCCGGATCAACCTGAGATCCGTACAAACGAGGTTGTACTGCACTAAAAAACTTGAAACTGTAAAAAGCAAACCGGACGCTTTCACCTGAAAAAATTTCGAATTTCAATCAGAAGAAAGACAAAAAATGAATGAACAAATTAAACAAGGGCATTTTCTCAAACCATCACCTCAAATGAGACATTTTGCGCATATATTTGAACTTTATTTTAGACTTCGCTTATTATTGTAATGTAAAAAGTTATATGAAGGTCGATCCAGAAATAAGATTAACATCAATTTTACAAATATACAAAACTTTTTATTCTCATATAAATTTACATCGTTGGAAAGATGAAACTTTCCTCTATTTTTCTAAATAATCGCCATCTTTTTATACACATTTTTGTGGACGGTGCTCCAATTTCTGTATCCCAATATCATAGAACTCCGCCGCCAAACCGTTGAGGGAATGTTCAACTCCTTCTTTGACTTCATCGTCACTACGGGAGCGTTGGCCACTCAAGTGTTCCTTTAACATCCCTAACAATGAACTCAGACAGTTATTGTGCAACACTAAGAACTGTAACTCAGGTGAGCTATCCAGAACCACCGGCGACGACGACGGACAGCCGGTGTAACGCTGCTTTACGACAACGCACGAAACCTAGGAATTTATGACAGACTTAGGGTGGGCTGTCATACCCCACCCACTTACAGTTCGGACCTCGCTCCTAGTGATTATCACTTGTTCCCCAAGTTAAAGAAACACTTGAGTGCCCAACGCTTCCATAGTGACGATGAAGTCAAAGAAGACGTTGAACGTTTTCTCAAAGGTTTGGCGGCGGAGTTCTATGATATTGGGATACAGAAATTGGAGCACCGTCTACAAAAATGTGTATAAAAAGATGCCGATTATGTCGAAAAATAGATTAAAGTTTCATCCTTCCAACGATGCAAATTTCTATGAGAATCAAAAATGTTGTCTATTTTTAAAATTGATGGGAGCCTTATTTCTAGATCGATCTTCCTGTTATGTTTTAAAATTTGAAGCATCAACTCGAAGAAGTTTTTTGTATCAATAGTAATTATTTGCACGAATAGCAGGTATGACCGCACGGTCACGAGACAAATTCAATTCAGTGACGCCTCGTTTGTCCGGCCCTCTTTTATCTGGATCAAGTTCTTAGAGTTTTTCAAAATATTTATTTTTGCATGAATAATAATTTTAAATTATGACAGCTGAATTACAAGTGCGCCAAACGTTAGCAGTTTTTAAATGAAGTGTGCAAATCCTTCAAATTCGTGCAATACATTCAAGTAATCTATCAAATGTCGGGGTATACTTGTAGCATAATTCCCACCCCACTGCAGTTATAAGCAAAAAAGGAAAGAATTGTTCCCAGGAAACGATCCTGTGTAATTTTGTTACGAAGTATTATGTTTTGCTGTAACAAAGGCTTCACTCAATACGCGTCTTATCGAGTGAAGCCTTGATCGTATTATTCCTATTCCTATTCAGAGTCACAACTGACTACAACTGTATTTATGTCGAGGACTGCATACTAAGTGCCTTGCCTCCATTATTTTTTATACCGATAGATGGCAGCACCATCACCGGATCGAACAGTTAATGAGAATTTAGAACTAGTTCAGGAGCTAATAGCTACCTGATGCTAGCACCCCCAGAGGTATCGTTTCACTTGGAGGACATTGAGACCACGAGCATATTTAACGTCACCCAGTCCCCTTTAATGACGACGGTGGGTCTTCGACCATCGAGGTTCGAACCCAGGACCCTCCGGCCCCGAATCCGACACTCTACCGATCGGGCTACTACGGCTTGATCGTAATAAAAGTTACGTCTGCTTATTCAATAGTACGTTTTGCTTGCTATCGACTTTTGCCGGATTACCCGGATTTTCATTTATCCAGATTGCTTCTGGTCCTATAGTTGGCCCGGATAAATAAAACTGTATTGCACTTCGAATTATAATACAAAAACTTAAGTATCAAAGATACGTTTGTAGACATCTCAGGTAAGGGGAAGAAATGGGTTCAGCGACTTTCCTCCGGTAATTTTTGAGGTTCCAAAAAGCGTAGTTTTAGACGACCTTTGCTGATCTTAGAGAGGGTATTTCGAAATATTCCCCCAGAATTATGACTAAATTGAAGTTCTAAAGCACAATTTTAAAATACCTCTTTCAACGGAAAAGGGAAGGAAATGTTTGGGGACCTCTTGGATAAAACTCTAAATTTAGTTGTTTAGAATTAAGATCCCCCCTGCCCCTTTCCAAGTATTTCTAAATCAGATACGTAGTAAGGAAGTTAAAAAAATCAACCGCCCCGCGTTAAAAAATTCCTTTATCCGCTTTAGATTAAGAGCAAATATATGCAAGAAAGTATAAAATAAGTGCATCACATGACTTCCTTTTACTCCAATTTAATGTCATTTTCCCATTATTGGCAATTTTAATGTGATTCTATAGTTTCCTATCCAAATATAATCAACAATAGTCAAATTGAAACCAGATTTAAAAAAAAAAAATCGCCAAATTTGTAGCTAAGTTGGCGACAAACTTGGCGACCGAAAGACTGGCGATATATCGCCAAGTGTCCACCAAATTATAACACCATTCGAGTTTACATCGAAAATAACAATGATTTCCCTTCAAAAAGGCGCAAAAGATCCCCTTAGGAACATTCGAATGCAACCAAAAGGGAAGGTGCACAACTAGACCCGTTTAGGAGTCCACTTACCAAATTTAAACTTTCTAGGACATATTGTTTTTGAGTTATGCGAGATACATACACACATACGCACATACGAGGTGCGGCTAGAAAAAACCGAGCTAGCACAGGTGAAACAATAAAACGAATGCAATAAGGCTGAAAGTCGCTTGGCCTGTCACGTGACTTTTGCTCCGCCTACTGCTCGAGTTTCATCTGCCTCCTGCACTCAGTCTGCCCGTGGCGTCTGTTCTAAGTAGTTGACGTTTTGTCTGTGCGTCGGAAAAATGTTGAGTGTACAGAAAGAACAGCGTGTTAACATCAAATTTCTTTTCAAACTTGGAAAATCTGCAAGTAAAACGTTTGTAATGTTGCAACAAGTTTACGGTGATGATTGTTTATCGCGAACACAAGTGTTTGAGTGGTTTAAACGATTTAAAGATGGCCGCGAAGACACAAGTGATGACGCTCGCACTGGCAGACCAATTGTCAGCAAAAACTGATGCAAACATTGAAAAAATCGGTAAACTTGTTCGAGAAGATCGCCGTTTAACAATTAGAGCAATGTCTGAGTTGACAGGAATTGACAAGGAAAGTGTTAGGCAGATTCTTCATGAAAGTTTCAACATGAACAAAGTGTGTGCAAAAATGGTTTCAAAGTGTCCCACAATAGGGAAGTTTTCGATTTTTCAATTTTATTTTTATATGATAGAGTAACATGTATGAACATCATAGGTGAAAAAATTTTTGCGATACGATAAGTAGTTTTTTTTTAAATTAATTTTTAAAGTTCAAGCTCTTGTGACGTCATTTGGCATAGGAAGTGACGTCATCCCCTCTTCCGCTAGGGGGAGAAGCGAAGGTCCCGCATTCGACTTCGAAGACGAAATGTAATAACGCTTTCTCCTCGCATTTAACTCCTCGCGTTTCTGGAACATTAAACCTCTCATCCTCTCGAAAATATTCGAATATCTCATTGGTGTTACTTGAGGAAGATTATTTAGATTGAGCTTTAACGAATCCGGCCTCCATAGTGTGTTCAAAAGGATTATTGAATTTCTAAACAATAAAAATATCAGCGCGCTCAAAATGTTCCTAGCGAAAACAATGGATCTTCGGCGGAAGGCTGCCCATTCGCGCCCTGTGACGTAGGCTCGTGACGTTTCAGAAGCGCGCACTTTTGCGCGTGGATTTTTAAAAATTCATTAAAAAAACAACCACGGTGTTTTAAAATTCGGAGATAGTGATTTTTTTAGTTTTTAGGGTCGATTAACAATATCCAATAGCCAAAATATGAACATTTAATAGGTTGCAACTTCCCTATTGAACAGAAGGAACGCCAAAGAATAATTTGTTCTGACATCCTAGAAAACATTGAAAGAGATCCCACCTTTCTACAAAATGTTATTACTTGTGATGAATCGTGGTTTTTTACTTACGATCCCGAAACCAAACGCCAGTCGATGCATTGGAAATCTCCTGATTCTCCACGACAAAAAAAAGCACGAATGTCAAAATCGAAATTCAAGGCAATGATGATTGTTTTTTTTTATGTCAAAGGGATTGTACACATTAATTGGGTACCAGAGGGACAAACAGTGAATCAGCATTACTACATTAGCGTCCTGACTACCCTACGTGAGCGAGTACGGAGAAAACGGAACGATTTGTGGGAAAAAAAGACATGGATCCTGCACCAAGACAATGCCCCAGCTAACAATGCGTTGTCAGTGAAGACGTTTTTAGCCAATCACAGCATTCCCATCTTAGACCATCCACCCTACTCTCCTGATTTGGACCCTGTGATTTTTTTCTTTTCCCTAAAGTCAAGTCAGCTTTGAAAGGAACTAGATTTGAGAGTGTTGAAGCAGTAAAAGAAAAAGCGACGGAAGTAATGTATGGACTTACCGAAAATGATCTGCAGCATTGCTATGAACAGTGGAAAATTCGTATGGAGCGGTGTATAGACCGAGGAGCAGAGTACATTGAAGGAGATAACATCAAATTGTAAATAATGGAAAATAAAATTTTTTTATAGCATCACTTCGGTTTTTTTCTAGCCACACCTCGTACGTACATACAGACGTCACGAGGAAACTCGTTGCAATTAACTCGGAGATCGTCAAAACGGATATTTCGGGTATCTGTACGTTCCTAGGCATATATCCATGTGTGATCGAGCTGGGAAAAAAAAACTAACATTGATTCGGGGGTAAGCAAAATAGAAATTAAGACCGATTTTTGAGTGAAAATTTTTTCGCGAATGCAATGCTTCTTTTTTTTTTTTTTTTTTTTGTAAAAGGAAGTAAAAATAGTCTATAGAGGAAGTGTACTTCATTATAATTTTTATATATTTATTTATTTTTAATTCTTAATCATTGAGAAGTTTGAATTTCTCCCGAAGAAGTTAATGTGTTAAAGATTTCTCATTGCTCAAACAGTTTCCTTAAAATAATCCAGCCAAAAAAAAAAAAAAGAGGAAAATCTTTTTTTTACACATATTCTATGTCAGAATCTATTTCCGATAAGGTTACAAAAAGTAAACTCGCCTGTTCGATAAGGATTCCTGTAGGTTTTATATTTCTCTTGCAGTCAGACAGAATTTATCTTCCAGCAGTACTCAGGTTCTCAATTTTATTGATTTATTTTTCAAAAAGTATGTTTAATAGAACTATGCTCACCATTAAAACTCATCATTACTTTACTTTGAAAAAGGATGAAAACCTTAAAAAACCCATTAGCATTCTGTCTAATTCTTCAAACGATCTCACGCCAATTTAATGATAATAGTGCCTTGGAGTAAGCAAATAAACACTGTAAATATTTTTATCCCAAGTATGTTTCGAATTGAAGCAAATAAAAAAAAAAAAAAAAAGACGTTTTATGAAGATAATTTCTCCCAATAATGGAGAATAATAATGTGATTCAATGATATTTAATGTGATTCAATGGTTAACTCTCTAAATATCGCCAATAGTGGCCAAAATAAAACCAGATTATAAATAATATTTTTAAAAAATCCACCAACTCTGTCGTCAAGTTGGCGAACAAAATTGCCGATCAAACGCTTGGTGATTTATCGCCAAGTGTTTGCCAAATTATAACACCACTTGAGTTTGCATTGAAATTAACCCCCAAAAAGGTGTAAAAGACCCCCTTTGGAACATCCGAATACAACCAAAAGGGAAGGTGCACAACTAGACCCCACTAGGAGTCTACGTACTAAATTTCAACTTTCTAGGACATACCGTTTTTGAGTTATGCGAGATACATACGCACATAAATACGTACGTACGGACGTCACGAGATAACTCGTTGTAATTAATTCAGGAATCATCAAAATGGATACTTCAGGTATCTATACGTTCTTAGTCTTATATCCACGTGTAATCGGGTTCGAAAAAAAAACTTGATATTCATTCGGGGGTGAGCAAAATGGAAATTCAGGCCGATTTTTGGGGGAAAATTTTTTTGCGAATACAATACATCCTTTACTTCGTAAAAGGATTAAAAATAACTTAAACTATTGCCAAAACCAGTTCACAAATTTGAACAGACGATAGAGCAACTGAATTTAAGCAGACGATAATTTAAAAAATACGGCACTTGAATTATTTCATTTAGTTTTGATTTTGCTCTTTTTCTTTTAAATTTCGCTTTTAGTAATAGACGATACTTTTTACACAGTCGTCTACTAAATTGTTTTCGGTAAGAAATCTAAAAGAAAAATAGTTCAAATCGGAAAATGAGACGTTCTGCTCAAAATCTTTTCAACTAAAAATACTTGATTCGAATCGAACTGTTCTTGAAAAAAATTATAAGGGAAAACAGATCAACAAACACTTTCCCTTCTCATATTCCAACTTTAAAATTTTTATTTTTTTATAATCATCGAATTAATTAATTTAATTTTTACGCTTTATTTTCACTATGCAGTTAACATATGCTTTTATGCATCCGCCTTCTTAATTTTTGGAGAAAGTAGCTATGAAAAGAGGGGAAAATATTAGTAAAATCGTAAAGAATAATAAAATCTGACGGTCATCAATATTTTGAGCTTAAATTAGTAATTTTAAATGAAATACAACTATAACAAAATACGTCTTACACTTCATAAATTGCCCTCAAGTCAGAAATCTAAATTTTAAAGAAGTGAGAAAGACTGTTGTATGTTTTATTTCGTAATGAAACTAATTTTGATTGATTATTTTTTGTTCGTATTTCTTTTATACTTAAAACCGTACTTTTAGTTACTTTTACTTTTACTTTGTTTCTACATCATTCCCAATATATGACACATTAGGACTCTACTTTTATATATTTTATTATTTTTAATTTGTTCCTAATGTCAATAAATAGAATGTGTAGTGTTATATGTTGTATGTTGATTTTAAAAATAAAATTTGCCTTACTTTTCTCTTTTAAACGATTCTTCAAGTTGAAAAATATGCATAAAAATATCATCGGGGACTTAAAAAAAAAAAGTCTTTACCTTCGTAATAGAAAAATTAATGATCCTAGGTAATCAAGGAAAAAATTAACTTTCAGAAGCAGCTGTTATTACAATATGCCTGGCTGAATATCCTCTCGGCATACTTTGTTTTCTTCGCTAGGCTGCATTTACGTTATTAAATTAATCATTAATTTCATCTTCTTTTATGAATTGCTTGAGTTTAGAAGTTAGTCTTCTTTCAGACTACCGTGGATTAAAATCCTTCAAACTCATTTGTAAGATACATATTCTGAAATTTCATTTCAATTTTAATTTTTAAATTTCTCTTGATAGGATCCAAAATCTCATCAAAAAAAATTCTTCCTTTCACAGGGCGGCACAAAATTCTTTGCTTGACTAGTGGATAGTTGATTCTACAATTTTGCTGCATTAATGAACAAAAATAACAACTAGAAGATGAGGGATTGCGAACACGTTTTTAGCTATCATAGTGAAGCTTTAAAAACTATTCAGCTACAGTGCGTATGCAACACACTATGGCATAATTTTATAGTAAAAGTACTTTTGAAAAAATGTATCATGTCACTTGTTGTCAAACGGTCAATACTTGCTTCATTTTACTATTTTGAATTTAAAAATATTGTTAATCTTTATCTATGTTATTATTGTTAACTGTTTAAATATTGTCAAAGAAATTCGTAAATTTAATTATTGAATGTTTATAAAGCATATTTTGGATAATAAATATGCTTTATAAACATTTACAACATAAATTGGATAATTCATAAGCATATTTTGGATAAAGATTTAGAATCTGCAAAAGTAATCATCTAATTATAAAAGCAAGCAGATTATTATAGTATCTCGACTCACTAAAAACAGACTCACCCCATTCTTACACTAGACGTTAAATCCCGGTTATCACAAATTTGCCATTTCAACTGCGCTTGCGCGGACTTTGCTTTTTAGGCTTTCTGTTTTAAGATTTCGTGTTGCTTGCTTATATTTTGGCTGAATTAGAGTCCCAACTAATTAATGAATGCGATTTGAATATTTTCACAGCGATTTCCTGGTATATTATATAAAACTACAGATATGAATAACTGATAATCTTTATAATGTAATGAGAAAAATGACACTTCAATATTTATTGGTTTGGAAATATTTATTCAACATAAACGTAAAACACGTTGTGTACTTAAAAAATAATTGGAGTATGAGTACAGATATCCGTCATTTGCGGATATTTTACGTTAGGCCTAAGCAGCTTAGTATTATACATTTTTATTAAGGTTGAAGGTTCGGCTTTGTATTAGAAGTGATGCCGCAACTCTATTTCGCACTTCTGAGGTTAAATTTTGGCTCTGAAAAAGGCCGTTGTTTGATAGAAAAATCAGACTCCGAAACCATTTATAATTAAGACGCAAAATTCAATCTTTACCGAGGCCTAAAAACTAAATCAGAGAAAGCTTTGTTATTTCCAATTTTTATCTGCTGTCATCACATATTTATTAACAAATTTAAAATGTTTGTAATTAATTTTAGCAAGATTTTTGAAATCAGCAATGTGCGCGCAAGCGCAGTTTAAATAACAAATTTGTGATAACCGGGATTTAACGTCGAGTCATCCTTACCCTCAATATTTTGGGCAATTCACAAATGGCAAATTTGTGATAACCGGGATTTAACGTCGAGTCATCCTTACCCTCAATATTTTGGGCAATTCACAAATGGCAAATTTGTGATAACCGGGATTTAACGTCGAGTCATCCTTACCCTCAATATGTTGGGCAATTCACAAATGGCAAATTTGTGATAACCCTCAATATTTTGGGCAATTCACAAATGGCAAATTTGTGATAACCGGGATTTAACGTCGAGTCATCCTCACCCGCAATATTTTGGGCAATTCACAAATGGCAAATTTGTGATAACCGGGATTTAACGTCGAGTCATCCTTACCCTCAATATTTTGGGCAATTCACAAATGGCAAATTTGTGATAACCGGGATTTAACGTCGAGTCATCCTTACCCTCAATATTTTACCAGCTTCAACTTTACCACCTAAACTTTGCTCACAATTTGTTGAGTCAAATTTAAAATCTACAAAAATTAATCATCTAATTACAGAAGTAAGCAGATTATTATATTCTCGCTACTTACTAAAAACCGACCAATCAAGCCAGTGAGTACAAACACTTCCTTTAGGAAACGCGGGAAAAAGACTTAGCAGAAAGTTTAAATATGCTTCAATTTGCTGAATAGTCAAAAACAAAATATCACCAGTGAGTTAAATTTAATGTGTCTAAACCAAGTCGTTAGAATTTAAAAATTTAGAAATCATGTCCGAAAAAATATATATTTTTAATTTGAAATAAAACATCTGAAGTGGTGGTAAAAAGCCGAACACTTCTCATTGAGAATTCATGTATTTAACTGATTGTACTTCAAAAGTAAACGAAAAAAAAAATAATTTGAATTTAAACCTCTTGATTTCAAATTATGTTTTTCGCAATCACGAGTGTGTGTGTGTGTAGGTGTGTGTGTTTATGTGTGTGGGGGGATGTGTATTTGTGTGTAGGGGGTGTGTGCAGGCAGGGGCGGCAAATAGGGGGGTCAAGAGGGGGCGGTCGCACCCCCAAATTCTTTGAGCAGAATGATAGAAAATAGGTGAATTTAATTTAGGTAAGTCGGTAATCAATGTTCATTAAAAAAACGCACTAATTCTCATTAACTATTTGATGAAACTTGACACATTCCCAGACTAGAAAAAGTGTTTTTCGTTATTTGGATGATGACTTAGAAATTCATGAAGTATTTTTCGGCCTTTTTAGAACATAGAAAACTGATAGAGAACCATGGTTAATTTTGAATAAAAAAGACATTTCCTCATATAGGCTAAATACTCTTATTTCATACTTGTGTGCCCAGTGTATCGGTGGTATGTCCAGTATGAGAGGCTTGTGCAAAGTGGTGTGTCTTCATGGTTTTCCCAAGAAAATTCCTTAATATTTTACATTGACTTTTATGTTCATTTTTTAAGTGTATATTTATTTAATGGAGTATTCATCGCTTTCTTCTGCTAGAAACACGTTTCAGCTGCTCATGCATTATATGCTTTCATAGAAACATCTTAAAAATGCATGCGGTTATTGAATTTAAAAAAACAAATCTTCATTTACCTTTTATGGGGCTCTATAATTATGCAATCTCGGAGTGACACAAGATGCTCTTCAAGAGTTAAAATCATAAAAGAATTTCTCCGTAACTTCAAAGCAGTGATTTGACGACTGGAAGAATTATTGCAAAACGATTTCTTCAATGGTGGAAAAGCTCACGCCCTTTAGCATATATGACTTCGTTTGAATTTTTATTCAATTTGTTTGTATTGAGGAAAGTTTTTAAAAAAGTTCACCCTATCAAATCATCTTCAATCCGCTACCCTTAATTTTCTGACTATTCAAACCACAGTTCAATCAAAAAAAAAAAGTGACAAAAATCCACATGATAATGTGAAGTCAAATATTGATTTTTTAATATTTGTTTGAAGTAATAGATTCAGTTTAGGATGAAATTAACACAAGATTTGATGAAAATTATTTTTCTGTATGGTTGGCTCTATATTATCTGGATTGGATTTTGAAAACGAAAAATAAATTGTTTCAATTATGAGTAAAATTTTTAGCATGAGGCAAAAAAAAAAAAAAAATTACAAGCAATAAACTGACAGACCGGTTATCACATCCAGAGACTGCAGTTTCGACCTTGTTATGAACTCAGTCTAGAATCGTGAATAACAGAGCTGGAGGCAGATGACATCTCATTGAAGCTGAGAGCGCCCACGAGACTAGATTATTCAATGATGAAAAATTAAGCCCCTCACAATTTTTGAGTTGCTTGGGTGATTTTGAAGAGCAAGACATAAAAAGTGTTTTCATACATAACTTTATTAGTTCAATTATTTTTTAACTATTCCAATCAGCTCAGCTAGTAGAGAAAGTTTTTTTATGTCTCAGGAGGTTATAGAATTATTTTTGAAGCACAATGGGAAAAAAAAAACACTTTTTTATTTAATTGTACTGGCAAAACAGCACGACACTGGGCATTGATAGATTAGTAACACGATTCCCTGCTCTTCCGAATTCCAAAAATCATGCAATAAAACTTTTCTAAAAGGTATAAAAACTTTAAGATCGAGATGTATTATATGATAACTTATTAAAAAGTGAATCAAAATTTTAATTGTTTTTAACACTAATTTTTATTCATATTAAACCGATTTTATGACCACTTCCTCTTAGCTAATGAGTGTTTGGGACCGCACTGTTGTAATACATATTTAAGAAACTCGACCCCCCAAATGAAAGGCTGAAATGCCGCCCCTGTGTGCAGGCATGTGTGTTTGTGTCTGTGTGCATGTATGAGTGTGTGGGTAGTTGTGTGTATGAAAGTGTGTGTGGGAGGACATGTGTATGTGTGTGTAGGCATATGTGTTTGTGTCTGTGTGCAGGCATGAATGTGTGGGTGGTCGTGTGTATGAGTGTGTGTGTGTATGGTGTGCGTGTATGTGTAGGTGTGTGTGTATATGTTTGTGTGTGTGTATGCTTGTGTGAGTGTGTGTGTGTAGTTGTGTATGTAGCATATGGATTCAACCTGGAGATAACTTTCGCTCTTGGAGCATCATCGTGAGGAGCCGGTCGACGGTGATGCTGCAGAGGCTGCTGGAGGGAAAATAAAATCATAGGAACGCCAAAAACAGTCAAGTGAAAGCAATAAGCAATCGTGATTGCTCAACAACGCAAAAGTAGCACAAATTTTGCAGGAAAAGTATATGCACGTGTTTCGGGGTTTCAAAGAACCCCTCCCTTCCAATGCCGAAAAGTGAGCTTTTGGATGTAAAAACATCCAATAAAAGCGGATGTCTCTACATCCGAAGGTATCTTTCCAGCCAAAGCTCACACTTCTGCTTTGAAAAGGGGGCTATTTGAATTCCCGAAACACGTATATCAGTCTACTTGCAAAATGTGTGCCTTTTTACTCTGTTTTATTCCTTTTACAAACTAATGAACTGATCACTTTTATGAATAAAGTGGAAAAGTATTCCTCTCTCTAAAAGCTAGCAGACTCCCCAAGAACGAAAAAAAAAAAATGGCTACAGAATAAGAAGTGATATCATTCATCATGACGTTCTGCGCTTTCACCCGAAACAAATAAATCTGTTCCAGGAGCTCATTCATTCGCCTTAGCACCGCTGTCACTAGAGCGAGCTCTCATCTCGGGGAGGTTATATCATGATTTGGGAGTTCTTCAAGAGTCATTGTCTCTTGTGACGAGGGGACGGTACGAATTTCTTGTGTTTGAGAAAAAAATCAAACGTGGATCTAATTGAAATCGAAGGTGATGAGTCCGGTGGTTAGCAGTTGCGGATACAAGGGGAGGGTCATGGGGGTCAAGCCCGCTTCCCCCGTCCCCCACAAAATTGTCAACAACAGTATCAGTCCTATTGTGTTCAAATACTTTTTGCCTAAAATGTAAACGATTACAGTATATTTTCAACTCATTAATTATTTTAGAAGTAAATCTTTGAACTACTACTTTGTTTTATTGCTTATGAAATTAATTTGCAACTTTCATCCCAATTAGGTGCCTTATTCCCTGTCAATTTGGTGCTTTTTCTTGACCCCCCCCCCCCAAGCAGTTTCAGAAATTTTTCATACCCACAAAATCGATGGTTCGTTCATTAGGGGGAGGGGTCATTCGTCAGCAATGAATCCCCCTAAAATGGTTTTCCGTAGGGTTAGGGTCCCTGGTGGTTAGGGTCTAAATTTTTGAAATTTTCCCGTTATCGAGACACACGCGATTAAAATATAGCATGTAAAGGTACTTTTTAATGGGGTACGTCTTCGTAGTTAGCAATGAAATGTTTATGAGATTTTTCGGTATTCATTTATCATTATCTTCCGTGGCGTATTTTGTTTTCAAATTATAATACTGAATTCGGTGTCCATGTTTTCAGTACTCCCAGTTACGTTCTAATATTTAACAGGGGTATGAAAATTTGAAGATCCTGTCAGATAAATTGTGATTTCAACCAATGAAATTCGCCATTATATGCTATATTTCAATCATGCATAGCTCGGAAACGGGAAAGTAATACATAAAAAGTTATAATTTATTTTGCCATTTTAATTTGATTTTGCTAAATAATTTGTATTTATGTGTAACTGTATGCTTTATATAATTGTATTTAAACATTATTTTCCATTAATGCTTTTTCAATGGGTCTGCACACATTTTCCACATGCAGTACAACCCAAATGTGTGGGAATAAAAAACAGTCTACTCCTGTTCATTTTAAGTAGTGTAAATTCGAGGTCAAACGTCCTCACTTTGAGAGAGGTTTGACACTACAGGACTTTAGAAATTTTCAAAGTAACTCCCTCTGAGTCTTTGTGAATTCAATTTCGTATCTATCTCGTTTATTCACTCATCTCTACATTTTAATCTATTTGCCCTAAAACCATCACTAAGATTGAACACAAAGGGAAATATGAAAGGTTTGACTTGATTTTTACTAAAATATTTCTCTACCCTTTTAATGAAATAAAATTTGAAATTTGATATTGTTAATTAATTTGAAACACAAAGAAGCGATTTAAGTTTTTATTCATATAACAATAATGCTATTATCTATTAGCAATTTTTCAATAGTGCTCTCGTTTGATCAAACCGCCCCACTTACAAGTATCCCTACACAAGAGTGAATTACCGATTGGAATAAAACTTTGCACATCGGTAGAACACTCAAAAATATTGAACCCGTGTTTCTTTTTTATTGGCAACAAACACCGTTTTCGGGGTGAAATTTACCCCTAAATATTGGAAAACCGGGATATTAGAGGGTACAATATATTATTTTATTTTAATATTTATTTAACAAAAATTCTAATAATGATGGACATTTCGATAAAACTCAAGAAACTAAAGTTGCCATGTTTCAAGATTTTTCTCAAAGTATTTTTTATATCGATCCTTCCCAATATTATCTCGTTACGGTGAATGAGCCTAAAACTTAAAACTACCTTAAGAAAGTCATATTATATGTCAATAGAAAACTCTAAAAATTTAGCTTTACAATATTTTTTGAGTTTTCTTCCCACCATAATTAGGAGATAAGTCAGAGTCATTTGTAAGAACACACTTTTCATTTATTTCACACATTTTGATTTTTTTCTGGCTTATATTTCGAACAATTTTTAAAATACAAATCTAAAAATTGGCAGGATTACTTATCTTTTGTCAAATGTGTCCTTCATACGAAATTTTATTGAAATCGGAAATGATGAGGTCAAAAGGGTGAATTTTTTGACATGAAATTGCTTATCGGCAACTAGCCGCGCGACGGGATAAGATTGCGAGGAATGGTTAACTCCTATAAATAGTACGTGAAAAACACCACCAGCTCAGTCATTACATCCAAGGACTGCAGTTTCGTGCTTATTAGCACTTATCAGCCCGGAAATGGAAGTGCCTGAGCTAGACGTGGAAAATCTCTTTAAGAAGCCAAGAGTACCAAGCAAACTGGTAGCTAATATTGAATTAGCACTGACCAGACGAGTGACCGAAAAAATGGTTCGGTTCAACTCGAAGATTGAAGGCAAGGCACGGTATTTTCAGTAAGTTGCCGCCCTATAGCCAGCGCTGAGGCAGAAATACAGCGCCAGCTCAGTCATTCCATCCGAAGACTGCAGTTTCGCACTTATTAGCACTCATCAGCCCGGAATAGGAAATGCCTGAGCTGGAGGTGGAAAACCTACAAAGTAGTATTTTCAGAAAAATTCTGAAACACCTGGACTTTAGTTAGTTTAAGCTTTTTCAAATTCTCAATCATTATTTGAGTTTTGTAATTAAAATTTAAAATAAAAGACTATATTGTACCCTCTAACTAGAAATTATCCAATATACGGGGTAAATTTCACCCCGTTAATGTGTTTGTTGCCGATAAAAAAAAAAAAAAAAAAAAAAAAAAAAAAAAACGGGTTCAATATTTTTTTAGTGATCTATCGATATGCATTCCAAACGGTGATTTACACTTGGGTTGGGTTACTTGTTAAAAAGAGGTCTGACCCAACAAGAATTGAGAGAATCTTAAAGAATCTTCTTCTGAGCTGTGAATTTAATTTTGTATGTACATACATTCACCCATCGATACATCCCAACCAAACATTAGAGCATAAGATTTTTTTTTATCTTTTTTTTTTCGAAAAGCATCTCTAAAGACTAACGAAGTTCAGCAATATTACTCTATTAGTTTTCTTTCTCTCTTTTTTTTTCAGTAGGGAAACAAACAAGTAAGATAAACAGCTCCTCCGTGTAAACAACGCGTAAAAAATTCATTTCACAGAAGTTCAGTTTAACTGTACCGACCAAATGCTTCCTTTTGCAATACACAAAATTCAATTAATTAAAGCGAGCGGAGAGAAATATTCCAAAAGAGATAAAAACCGAAAAGTAAAATCCGAAAGCGGAGTAGAAGAAATACGAGGCCATTTTAATCAAGAATTCCACCCGCACCATCCTAAACGAATAAAGAGTCATATCTCATTAGAAAACATACGATGTTCGAAATGTTTCTCCACAAATTCAGCTTCCCCCGCGAAAACTACCGAAAAGCAAAAAAAGAAAAGGCGGGAAAATGATGCTTGCGTCGATGGATGAAAAATAATTCAAGGACAATTTCATTCTTTGCTATCGCGTTCATTATCTTCGATAATATTCTTGGATACTGCAATTTTGCATAAGATATATTTTTCTGAAATGCTCTAATTTGGAGGAGATAAGAGTTTTTCACGTGCGTAAATTCTGTTCTTCGGTAGGGGGCACACATAAATTGTTGAATTCTTGCAAAAAAAGAGATACTTAGTAAAATGAGTTATATTTTTGAGGCTGCTATACCCCAATCGCCAATTTTGAAGAAAAGTGAACAGGGTGTTTCTTCAAAAACTTTATTGTTTTTAATCAAAATTTCAAAATTTCATTACAAGTTGTGAATTAAATGAATTTTAAAATTTGAATTTCAATTTACGAGTTGTTCTAATTCAGAGGAGATAAGAGATTCACGTGAGTAAATTCTCTTCTTCAGTAGAGGTCAAACAAAATTTGTTGGAATTTTTACAAAGAAATGAAATGAGAGTTTAAGAAAGGAACTAAACATTTGGGGATGATTTATTCAAACTTTCTAAGAGCTAGCTAATGTCTGTATACTAAATTTTATTGACTTTCTTTTCAATGAGCCAATCAATGCTTTATTCAATTTTGCAGACAATACAATTCAAGAAGTTCAATTCTATTAAAAAAACATTTATATTTTTCATATTTAGTTTTGATTTGTTTGAATCATGAAATTTACATCATAAGTAGTGATTGGTTTAAATCGTGAAGTTTATATCACACAATGCGATGTATTTCAATCATAAAATATGTAAAACAAGTTAATTTGTTTGAATCATGAAATTTACATAGCAAGCTTTGATTTATTTGAATCATGAAATTTTCATCACAAGTTATGATTTGTTTGAATCATGAAATATGTAAAACAAGTTAATTTGTTTGAATCGAGAAATATGTAAAACAAGTTAATTTGTTTGAATCATGAAAGTTACATAGCAAGCTTTGATTTATTTGAATCATGAAATTTTCATCACAAGTTATGATTTGTTTGAATCATGAAATATGCAAAACAAGTTAATTTGTTTGAATCGAGAAATATGTAAAACAAGTTAATTTGTTTGAATCATGAAATTTACACAGCAAGTTTTGATTCATTTGAATCATGAAATTTTCATCACAAGTTATGATTTGTTTGAATCATGAAATTTACATCGTAAGTTGTTATTTGTTTCATTCATGAAATTTTCGTTGTAAGCTATGTCACGCAAAATATGTTGAATTTTTTTTAAAGGAGTAATATGTCTTTGCAAACCAAGTTACATGTTTAGATTCATCTATACCTTACGCAAACTTTATAAGTGCATTTATACTACGAAGTTTTATTGCTTTATTTCAGCGAACTCTTCTAAATTTTTAAATTATCGCACTGTGCTGACTGAGCAGATTAATATTATAAGGCAATGCAAAGTTTTAAAACGCCAATTTTTTGAGACCAAGGTGAAGCTGAAATTAAGCAAAATTTCATTTGCATTGACATTTTCTGATACGCTGCACCGTGGTTGTATTAAACTCAGCTTTTTTTATTATTTATTTTTACTTTTTATTAAATCTGAAGTTTATCCATTGGATTTTCAGAAAAGAAAGATATTAGTTTTATTTTATGGTATTTTATTTGATGCTATGCTTGATAAAAATCGATTATAAACGTAAGATCCCCTTTTTCTGAACATTCAAGTGAAAACATGTACAGGGTGGTTATAATTAAAGTTACCCTGTTTAGACCCCTATAGTGACCGTTCTACGAATCGGATTTCGATGAAACTTGGAATATAGATTATATAGACCATGTGGAGCAGGATTATGCAATAAAAAATAGTTCAAAAATCGACAATAGGGGGCGCTCTACACACGTAAAACATCCGGCAACAACAATGTTGTGTATGAACAGTCACTGCATACCGAATACATTACCATATGGTGTGGTTTCACTGGTGATTTCATCCTCGGTCCCTATTTCTTCGAGGAGACCCCACCCTAAGGTCCTAAAAGGTAATCCGTCACAGGTCCCTAATATTGAGCACTTCTTCAGCAGCAAGTCATTCCTGATTTGCTACAACGAGCGTGTTTGGACTCAACTGTCTTTATGCAAGATGGTGCACTGCTTCGTATGCATTTCGGTGATAACAGGACAATTTCTAGGCATTTTTCTACGGCTTGGCCCCCACGATCGCTGGACCTAAATCCGTGTGACTTCTGGTTGTGGGGCTTCCTGAAAGATCGGGTCTATGGTGAAAGCATACGGACGGTGCCTGAATTAAAGGACAGCATAAGGCGCCAGGTTCATGCTATTGATAGGGAAACCCTTAGTGCAACTGTACCTCACGCTATAACACGTTTTGAACACGTGATTGACGCAGATGTAATGCACTTTGAACAAATTCTGTAAATAAAACCGATTTTGTGACACAGTCTCCGTCTTATTTGATTCATGCGCCTTTTTTTAACCTGGCGGTAGATTTTTGAACTAATTTTTTTTATTGCATAATCCTACTCCCCATGGTCTATACAATCTATATTCCAAGTTTCATCGAAATCCGATGTGTAGGACGGTCACTAGAGGGGTCTAAACAGGTTAACTTTAATTATAACCACCCTGTATATGCTATTTGGTTGCAAGCTTATCTTTTTTTCTTCCTTCCAAAATGAGAAGCCGAATAGTAACCGAATAACTAAATTTGTAAATGAATGTTATATGCAGAAGTATCAAATAGTACAGAAAATCTTAATATGTTTTTCAATTCAAACGACTTTTTTTAATACACATGCAGTTGACTCAATTCGCCAACCAAATAAACAGTATAGGAAGCACTGCAGTTTTTGGCAAATGGCTGCTGAAGGAGATAAAACCTGCTAGCGTAGGATTTGACCTTTCCAATGAGACATATGCTTTTTCCGCTTCAAATTAAAATGTTTTACCAGTTAGGCTCATTTCTTACATCTCCGCATTGTGGCTTCTTCAAACTCTAGAATTGCAAATTTGTTAACTGTTCCGTTTTGATGAGAAAATAAAAACGATCTATGTGTTACATCTGTATCTTTACCTTACTACGCTTGATAACCATTTTGTTTTTAGTGATATTTAACGTATCTACACCTTAGAGCAGCGATTCTTAATTTGCTTGATTCTCGGAATCCTTTTGTATATCGACTTTTTTCGTGGAACTCCTCTTTTTCCTCAGTAGTATAGCTGTCATGCGACATTCTTGGAATGGTTTATTTTCAATTAAAGCGCTTTAAAAAACATTCGACAAAAAAGAAGTAATTTCAAAATAAACACAATTTTCCCTAACTTATTTCAAACAAAATTTTAAAGTTTCAATTTAAATTACATGAGTGGTAACTGTTGGTCGCTGGTTAGTGGACTGTATAACTTATTTTGAGAAATAGCTGAGGCTGACACAATTACAGTTTTGCTTGGTTTTATTGAAGAACAATTATATTGTATACATCATGCCGCCGCAGTCTTACAGTTTCTGTCGCTCGTCCCAGAGACCGTAATATAAAACTGGAATCCCAGAGGCGTTGCCACAGGAAAAGTATAAATATATAAATTTGCATATGCACAGTAAAATACTGTAACTATTTTTACTATGACAGATTACATCCTTTCTATTAGACTTTATTTATTAAAATTGTTTTCAGTCCCGAAACTCTTGAATTCTCAGGTCAGGTTCAGCACCGAAATCTGGGGTGATATTTAGTTTGTATTGACAGATAAGTTGAGAATATAAAATTTAGCTGTAAATTCTAAAAGTGCCATCAAAGAATTTCATGACAATTGAAAACATTCATCTTTTAAACTGCACCAGATTTTCACTGAATGGCATTAGTTTCAATTTTTGGTGCAAGGAAGGATCATTTGGCACTTCGTTGAAAACAAAAAGGTATTCTCGAGCTGACTTAATTTAAGGCCTTACATTGACAATAAATGACTTTTTTATCCACTATTGATATTTTCTACTCGACGTTAAATCCCGGCTATCACAAATTTGCCATTTCAACTGCGATTGCGCGCGGACTTAGCTTTTTGGGCTTTCTGTTTTAAGATTTCGCGTGACTTGTTTATATTTAGTCTGAGTGAGAGTCCCACCAAATTAATGCGATTAGAATATTTTCACAGCGATTTCGTGATACATTATATGAAACTATGGATATGAATAACTGATAATCTTAACAGAAAAATAACACTTCAATATTTATTAGTTTGGAAATATTTATTTAACAAATGTAAAACACGTTGTGTACTTCAAAAGTGATTGGAATATTAGTACAGAAATCCGTATTTTGCGAATAATTTACGTTAGGCGTAAACAATTTAGTATTATACATTTTTATTTAGGTTGAGGGTTCGGCTTTGTATTAGAAGTGATGCTGCAATTCTAGTACGCTCTCCTGAGGTTAAAAATTTGGCCCTGAAAAGGGGCAGACAAATCAGACACCGAATCCATTAATAATTAAGACGCAGAATTCAATCTTTACCGAGACCTAAAACCTAAATCAGAGAAAACTTTGTGATTTCTAATTTTTATCTGTTGCTATCTCATATTTATTACCAAACTTAAAATGTTTGTATTTAATTTTAGCAAGATTTTTGAAATCATCTAAGTCCGCGCGCAAGCGCAGATGAAATGGCAATTTTGTGATAACCGGGATTTATCGTCGAGTATATTTTCTGAGATGTTAATTCGGAAAATACTTTTTAACATTTTTCTCAAACCAATTTTTTTAAGTGACTAATTTGAAATGTTAAAAAAAATGAAAAGAAAAAATAGGAGTTTCGTGGAAACCTTGAGTGATCTCCGTGGAGCCCTGGGGTTCCGCGGAACACAATTTAAGAAACGCTGTCTTAGAGCATTAATAAGACATCTAAGTCCAGAAATAACCGTAAGATATCCTGCTGTTCTTCTGATGCGATGATGTAACACAAAAATTTGCATCAGAGAATGGTTCATTGCGCTAAAACACATTATCCTTGATATCAAAATTGATGTTTTCTTCTTCTTCCACCAAACTTCTTCGAAAACAGCACACCAAGCATTCACAGAGAAACTTGTTTAACGCTATTCTGCCGTGTGCAGGTAAACGGCAGTATCTGCATAAATAAGTTTTCGAGATATTTGAAGAAATGTGTGGTGAATTCAATACTAATAATAGAAAAATATTGGAATTAAATTTTTTTTTCGCTCCGTTTTTACAGCGGAAACCGAATAAGCGAACTTGTACAATAAAGATAACGTACAATAGATAACAAAAACGCAAAAACAAAAAATTGAAAAATGCGAAATTTGCAGTCGCTGCCCTTTACCTGCACACGGCGGTATTCTTGAAAAAATATTGCCTGCTATTTGACAGTTTGCACCTGATTAGTATTATTATTTTTAAAAAATCCTAAAGTATTTTAACTTTCTTGTAAATCAGAATAAAAATATATTTTTAAAAATGAAATGGAAGATGATTGTTTATAATCCATATTTGGGCCGTTGAAAGCAAAAGAGATGCAAGTCAGCCAAATAAGTTTTCGAGTAGTCAAAGCTACTTTTGTACAAAACCCTACTGCGGTTCCATTTTACGATGACTGTCTGGCGGCAAATGTTTGAACTTAAGTTTACAAAAGTTTCACATCAAGTAAAATGAGATGAAACATAATGTCTGACGATGTAAATACAAATTATCAAAAACTAGCTGCGATGCACATTCTGCTAAATTATTCGGCAGAGTTCAGCAATTTTCTCACATAAAATAATTTTATTTTGATTAAAAGTAAACATTTCAAATAAACAACACATTAAACATGTAACGTAAAAACGACACACGGCATATTAAAAAAAAAAAAAAAGTAGAATAAATTGTTGCACTACATTTAGAAGAATCCAGCACGTATAAAACTTTAAAAGTGTTGCCAAACTGTAATTCCGATAAAAACATTATTAAATTAAACTATGTAAGTGAAGCTGATTGTTTTAAGTTAATTTAAAGTCTCAAATTTAACATTCTTCCTCTAAAATAAAAGTTCTGGGAAGTGACGCATGTTTAACAATCTGGCTTAAATAAAAGAAAAAAAAATAGTGCAAAATTTCAAGTCAACGTGAAGAACACAGCAATTTTGTGACTCAAAACTTAAGTTTAGAACTCACAGATCTTTTTTTTTTTTTTAATTCCAAAAGTTTAGTCATAGTTATTAATAGGTGAAAATATTCCGGTTGGAGATGATGCTTGTTGGGAATTCCAAATAATATTATCAATAATTCACGTTTATTTTGATACATTTGGCATTAATTAAATCCCCATTTTCTTTTATCTTGCAAAGTCACAAATGCTATTTTTAAGATATGTAACGTATTTCCCGATCTTAGACACGTGCGTGCCTTACGTCATGAAATGATGAAGTTCCTTATCCATTTGATTGGCCGCCGTTCTAACATCGGGAAATGCGCATTTCACATGCAAATGACTCTGGCTGACTATATATGTTGCTTCTTTAGCTCAGTGGCTCTCTCTCTATTAAGGCGCCATATTTTAAATTCATAGTCAGCCAAGTCGGCTGCTTGCCGTCATGCTCTCGATTAGGCATTTTATAACTGTAAACTTTATCTGCGAACCTTAAGTTTAAATAACTGTAACTTCGATTGCATAAATGATTCTTCATTTGTCATAATGCAAATTTACAAATAATGGTTTTGCCTGTTTTACAAATCTATCTATGCTTCGAGAGAACTTACTTTGCAATATCATATTTCATATGTAAATAGCTCGCCCAAGGTAACACTGTATCATATCACCAAGGCGAAAATAAATTCATAATTTCAAATACAGGTATTGTTTTCTGAAAAGGACTCCAGTTACACTCTGCAACTAAAAATGCACTAATTAAATTAGTCATCGCTGCGATAACTTCATTGATAAAACCTCATCGCACATTAATACTTCAGTGACAATTCTGAAAAATTTAAAAATACTCTCACAATATCACAGGATTTTTCTTCAATGGATTCCCTCTCATATTGGTATCATGGGCAATGAGACAGCCGATATTCTAGCCAAAAAGGGCTCTTCTGGGCCTTTAATCCTCTTCTGGGAGCTGTATATCATCCGAGATATGTTCAAAGTTTAAGACGTCTTATAGGAATCTGTTTGGGGGGTCCGGGACACATTTTGAATTTTTTTTGTTATGTACTTTACAGTTTCAAATTTTTTTGCACCGATTCACCATTTATTTAATAAGCAAAATCATAACATAAATATGAAAAAAATTATTTAAATTTAATTAGTTTTTTTTAATGGGGTTGCTTTAAATTGCTATAACTCAAAATATTCTTGTTCAATTTTCAATTTTTTTTAAAAATAAACTACGCACAAATATCTAAGCTTTAATTTTTATTCGGCGATTTTAAAAATATTGATTCAATAAAAAATTAAAAATATTTGAAGAAAAATTTCGAAAAATTCGAAGATACTTTTTTTAAAAATAATCATAATTTTTGCAGTAAACTTTTTTTTTTTTCAAATTCGCCGAATAAAAATTAAAGTAAACTGTTCGAAAAAAATATGCTCCAAGTTTCATTACTTTATCTTTATCGGTTCCTGACTTATAAGAGTTTGAATGCAAGAAATCGGGAAAAATTGCATCATGGAGAAAAACGCGTTTAAAGTTTTAAAGTTAAGTACACATTAGTTAGGTGCATGCAACAAAAATAATTATATCTTTCGTTTTAATTAAGATAAAAACAAGATTCAAACGTCCTTTTAAGCAGAATAAAACGGAATAATTTTTCACATGATAAAAAAAAATTGCAAAATTTGACAATTTTTGTGTCCCCGTACCCCCTTAAAACGCCTCCACTTCACTCCTGTTATTCTGAAAAATCCCCAAGCAGCGCGCTTGCTCTTGGCGGTGATAGAACCATCCAGGTTAAGATCAGTAGACTCAAGAGTGGACATTCGATTCCGAGTCACAACTGACTACAACTGTATTTATGTCGAGGACTGCATACTAAGTGTCTTGCCTCAATTATTTTTTATACCGATAAATGGCAGCACCATCACCGAATCGAACAGTTAATGAGAATTTAGAACTAGACCAGGAGCTAATAGCTACCTGGTGCTAGCACCCCCAGAGGTATCGTTTCACTTGGAGGACATTGAGACCAGGAGCATATTTAACGTCACTCAGTCCCCTTAAATGACGACGGTGGGTCTTCGACCATCGAGGTTCGAACTCAGGACCCTCCGGCCTCGAATCCGACACTCTACCGATCGGGCTACCACGGCCCAAGAGTGGACATACTAAGAATAGTACAGTAAAATTAGGCCAAAAAAATGGCCAAACCCAAACATCCAAAAAAAAAGTGAAACCTGTTGCAAATTACTTCTTACCCTTCCAGCAAGAAGGGGTAAAAAGTCCCAGCACTTTGCGCGTCGGGTTTTGGGGCGAAGGAGGGGGGAAAAATAATCCTCTATTTAAATAAAAATAACTTCTATTACTTTAAGAAAAATCTCAAACCTCGCAGAAACCACTCTATAATAGGAAAATAATAAACTCTCACAGAAAAAAATTCTAATTAACAGGGGTGCACAGGCGGGGGGAATGAGGGGGGGGGGTCATGGACCAGCTTTGCGTCATTGGAATTTTTAAGGCAGTTTTTTCAAGGGGTATTTCTTTATTTTTTGAGGGCTTTTATTCTGGATGGATACTCCGTCACACTTAAGGGGTGCACCATCGCTTTTTTTGGGGGGGGGGACCCGGAATTTACATTCTAAAATCAACTATTGCAGTGAAATTCACGAAAAAATTTCCCTGATTTAAACTTTTCCGAAGTACAAAATGCCACACAATGATATAGTAATGTCAGAATGATAATTCTAAAAGATCTAAGCGAGCTCAGTAACCAAATTATTTGTGACTGGAGTTATTAAACTATTTAGAGCACTGGAAAAAAAAATTCCTGTGCTGCATAAAAAAGTCCAAATTGACCAAAGTTTCCCTACTTCTTCTTGGTTAACAAACTTCAACTATTCTACAATCTTTTGCCATCACCGTAAGGGGGGACAAACCGAAATTGCCAATAGTGAGATGGGCAATGCTGCAATTCTGCACCCTCTAAGTCGGTGGGGGTTCTCATTTTCAGACGCCGAGCTACCTCTCTTTTACGCAGCTGGTTATGTGAATTATGCTAAATATGCAGACATATACTTTCAACACTATCTCAAGCTTTTGAGTACATTATGCGATAAAAAAAATTTGATCACATCAAACATCAGCTATACAACGATCTAACTCAGTGACAAATTCAGGTGGTCTAGAACCTGTAGTGATTCAACGATAGAAAAAGTCTTGATGACAGCAATGAGCAATACAACAATAGAATGCTAAATATTTACACCTTTTTGTCTCCCAGTTTGGAAATCACAATCCGTTTCTAAAGTCCCCAGAAGTTTCTTCCCTCTTAAGTTGGTAGTGGTATTGCTCGCTGATGATAAGGTGAGTTGCGATGAGACCTTTAACGTTCAGGTAGTAACATCAAAGGATATTGAAAGGCAAACAATTTTGTGGCATTTCTTTGTAAAGGAGGTAAACAGTTATGTCTTAGGTTCTGTTAGGAGAGTAGTTACTATTGGTAAAGATGTGTAAGCCCAAACCATCTTTTACACCAAATGGTATGAACAGTAAAGATGGAATAACAAATTGTTAAAAACTTCTGGTACGAGTTATGCGCTGATCCTCCATCAGTATTCGATGAATCTGGTTTCAGAAGGAAAGAAATCTTGTAAAGTTAAAGTGCTATTATCTGAAGCAAAAGGTTCATCCACCATCAGAGAACGAACAGCTGGTGTCATATATGAGGCAGTGAGAAGCAAAGGGATGTAAGTGGACACTTTCAAGTTTTGAATAAAACGCGTTTAAAGATAAGATCCTAGGTAGGTTTTCATTGATTTTCTTTTCTAAATTATGCTGTATAGAAGTAACTACCAGGTCTACTAGTACCATCTCTTGCCTCAAGATAGAGGAGAGGTTCACCAACCATTTGTACTGGTTATCTCCAAATTTTTAATTTTTCCACTTGCATCCCTTTGCTTCTCACTGCCTCATATGTAATAGATGGAAGATACCTGCTTGATCATATTTTTGGTAATGATCTGTAAACTTCAAGGAAATATGCCAGCAGTGCAGTGTATAGGTAATTTGTAAGTATGGGAAAGCTAGTGTCATTTTTGATGGGTGCGAAGAAAGCACCACAGAAATATAATCTGCGTCCTATTACAACTGTCAAGCCTTTTGCTCTAAAAGATTTTCTGCGTCTCAAATCTTGTGCTTGCTCTGAGGAGTTCATTGGATATAGTGAATGTGTGAGAAGTCTGAAAGTGGACTGAAGTGCTCAATTATATGCACAAACTGTGTTAGACATAGCTGCAACAATAACGAGTTTGCTGAGGATCTAGATTCCAAAAAACATCTTAATAACGAAACCTTTTTGTTAGAAAATTAGGAGAAATCATTTGAAAGCAATAAAACAGTTCAGCGTAATTTTTCTGGCCATTTAATCAAATGTGCACCATTAGAGGGGGTGGGGGGAAGGGTAATATTTTAGTATATAATTTCGTTTTGGGAGGTGAGCTACTGTTCTTATGGGATGGACAGTCCTGATTTAATGCATTTTTGATTTGCATGAAATAATACTTCTACTTGAAATGAAAGGGAAAGGGGGGGTGAGGATTTATTTTATTTGGTGGAGGGGGGTGCTGTAGCTTTGAGAGGAGGTGCATCCTCGATCTTGGAAAATGGACACATTCGATTTCTAACTTTAACTTAGCATAAAATAATGTTTCCATATGAAATGTATGGAGAGGGGTTCGGGGGTACTGCTTCGTTTTACGGGGATAGTGGGCTCTGTAACATCGGTGGGTTACGTCATCCCTCTTCGAGGTCAAACACCTTTAATTTCATGCTTTTAAATTTAGTAAAACATAATATTCTCACTTTAAATTTACTCTAAAAATTCTGGAAAAATACCCAAAACAGCAATTTTTAGATGCCCCCCCATTCCAAAACCCGACGCACAATGGGTTGGGACTTTTTACCTGTTCTTATTGGGAGGGTAATAAACAATTTTCACCAGGTTTAGCTCTTTTTTTTTTTTTTTTTTTTTGGATGTTTGGGTCCGAGCCCTATTTTTACTGTACAAGAACCTTATTTTTACTAGCGGAGAGAAAAGCTTTCACGCTTCAGCTGAGGCCTCTCCTTCCCACCTTCTTGCTTGTTTGGGACTGACATATAAAGATCTAACGGCTAATCCGCTATTAATGTACGACTTTTTAATCTTTACTAATAATGAAGCTGAAAGTCTCTCTGTAGGATGTGTGTAAGATTTCTGGATGTCAGGATCTCTGTGACGCGCAATAGCGTCTAGACCGTTCGGTCGATTTTCATGAAATTTGGCACAAAGTTAGTTTGTAGCATGGGGATGTGCACCTCGAAGCGAGTTTTCGAAAATTCGATGTAGTTCTTTTTCTATTCCAATTTTAAAATCAAAATTCTCATAAGATGGACGAGAAAAAAACGAAATTATCATTGCGTGAAACCGTAACTAAGCCAATTGACGAGAAAATTCACCATACATTATATGTATACAGGCGAACCAAAAGACCTTTTAATTTTCTATTACGGGCAAAGCCATGCGGGTACCACTAGTTACTAATAATAAAGCAGAAAGTCTCTCTGTCTGTCAGGATCTCTGTGACGCGCATAGCGCCTAGACCGTTCGGCCGATTTTCATGAAATTTGGCACAAAGTTAGTTTGTAGCATGGGGATGTGCACCTCGAAGCGATTTTTCGAAAATTCGATGTGGTACTTTTTCTATTCCAGTTTTAGGAACAAAATTATCATAAGATGGACGAGTAAATTACGAAATTATCATAACGTGGAACCGTAACATGGGCACAAGCCAATTGGCGAGATACGAAATTATCATAACGTGGAACCGTAACATGGGTACAAGCCAATTGGCGAGAAAATGCACCATACATTATTTGTAAATTTTCAGGCGAACCAAAAGAAAAAAAATCTTTTAATTTTTCTATTACGGGCAAAGCCGTGCGAGTACCACTAGTGATACATAAACTCTTGGACCTGGTCTAGCTTCGAATAGATCATAGGGAATAAGCCGAAACAACAAATATTCCGTTGCGCGGAAATCCCCGTATTAGAATTTCTGAGCATTGTAGGATCTCCTCTGCCAAATTTGGCAAAGATTTGACGCAAATTATGGATTTATATGGGGAGCATATACACACACCCACACATACATACATACATTTTTATATACATAAATTCATTTATATTAAAATAAACATTTTAGTTATCTTTTATTTCTGGAAATACAACATGCCTTGGACTAAAATACATGCAAACCATAAATGTTTTGAAAGGACAATTGTGCTGTTCTTTGCTGTACGACGGAATTTGCTTGAAAAGAAATGCTCCCTTTGAAAGCAAAAACAAGCTATTAGTTACACTCGATGGAACTAATTGAAAAATCTGTAATCAATCGAAACATTCCCTTTCATAAGAAAAATAACTCTCGTAAGTTTCTTTATTTCAAGATATTGATGAAGAACCCTGTATGATTTATTACCGATTCAATTCATAAAAACAGCCAACTGCTATCATTTGTTTGTTTTCTCTTTAGTTACTTTTTTTTTTCAAAGTATTGTTCTGCCCTTCAAACATTTAAAAACCATTTACGACGTGTGATCATTAATAAAATGTATTTCCTTTTTCGAAGCATATACGATTAAATTTTGTTCTTTAATGACGAAATTCGTTTCTTCCATCTTAATAGTATTACATTTTTATGCTGCAGTTTGTAGGCAAAACTGAAAGATTTAAAAAGAAAAACATTTTGAAGAAATGTGTAAATACAGCCAAATAAACATGAATGCAGCAGTAATATTGTATTCACACGTTTTTAACCTTCCAGCGGGCAGTCATAACTCACCAGGGAACTCCCCGAAAAGTATAGTAATGAAAGAAGTTCAAATACGTAACAATCAAAAGAGCATACTGAGACGGTTTTTTTTTTGGAAGGGGGGGGGCAAAAATTACTTGCTCTTGTGTCCCCGTCATCGGTACATAAAATCTTGATGTCTTCCAAAGTTTTTAAAAAAGCTTCAAATGTAAAGACTTTGGTAGAAATTCAAAGAACCGCAAGACTTCACCGTCTGCAAGTAGAAGTACATTCAACTGCAAAGCGTGCAAAAGACGTCTCCGATTTGTCACCGTAACTCGCAAAATGCGACGACTTTTCTTAAAATGTCGGTTGGAAGAAAAGGCCACAATATGAAATTTTTAACTTTCTTTTTTTTTTTCCCCCTCTTAAGGCCTTCAAAGGACGTTATCTTTGTTGGAGAATAATGACAGATTTTTTGTTCGAATATTACCCACTGTAGAGCACTGCAAACTTACTTTTCTTAATGCAAATTTCCTGAAAAGTTCAACTTCAAACGCTACTCCTGTACAATATATATATTTATATATATTAAGATATATATTAGGGTGGTCCTTATTTATATGGGCAATTTTTTTTTTCGGAATTCAAGTGACTTCTCCTAGTTTTGTGTCACTATAATAAAAAGTATTCTGTACAAAATTCGAATTCGATCGCTAAATAATAACACGTGCCCCTAGGCCGTTGAACACTTAACACTTTTGATAATTTTCCCACAAATCTTCGAGTTTTTAACTGATATATACACACACCTGGTATCAAAAACACTTCGATGTGCGTCGCAGATTCTTACACCGACAATTTCATTTTTGTGAGAGGAAAAATAATTGATTTTTTTTTCTTTTTAGGTCTCAAATTTTTCAGCTAATGAAGATTTGTACCATTTTTCTGGAATGATCTCGACATATACTTGCAGAAGCGTCGAATTCTTAAGCATTTCATGGTGCCAATTATATTTTGCAACTAATCTAATTATATTGCAGACTATTTTTTAATTTTTGATTTACGTCGCAGATCGAATCAAAAAACTGCTTCCGATTATCTATGTAGTTTATGTATTTATGTATGTATGCATGTATATAATTATGAAACATATATGTATGTATTAATTTATAAACACTAATGTAAGCCGTTTTTTTTTCTTTTTTTTTCACTCTTACCTCCTCTCACTGCTTAATGCATTTCACCAGCCAATGACACTGCAATTTTAAAACATGTCTCTCAAAACAAGCTGCCTTAGCTGAAAAAAAATGGAGAATAAGAAAGAGAAGAGCTCTTTGGTCATATCTTTTCACCAGACGAATTCCTTTCTGTCCGGCGCTCTATTCTAATTGGTCTTCATTCATTCCTTCCCTGACAGTTTGAAAGAAGATGTAAATGGGAACTAGAGAACGAGATAAGGGAAGGGAACCTTTAGAATGTCTTCCATCGCTGTTTTGAAAGACTTTTTTTTCTTTCACGGGATTTTGCTTCCAACTGAGAAGGGTTTCATTTTTTCAGTGCGGCGAGAGTGAATTCTACGCTGGAATGTAAAGGCAATTAAATATTGGAAATATTTTGCGATGGCGAAAATCGATATTTAAAAATCGAATGTTTTAATTTACAAAGGCAATTAGCGAAGATAATTTGATGAAGGAGAACTGGTAAATGTTTTTATTGAATACCAGTGGTACCCGAACGGCTTTGCCCGTAGTAGAAAATTAAAAGGTCATTTGGTTCGCCTGTATATTTACAAATAATGGATAATGAATTTCACTCCAATTTGCTTGCCCATGTTACGGTTCCTTGTTATAAAAATTTGCTGTGTATAATTTTCTTAAAATAGGAATAGAAAAAGAAAAAAAAATGAATTTTCGAAAAATCACTTCGAGGTGCACACCCCCGTACTACAAACTAATCTGGTGCCAAATTCCATGAAAATCGGCCGAACGGTCTAGGCGCTATGCGCGTCACAGAGATCCCAACAGACAGAAATCCGGACATCCAAACAGAGCGAGATCCAGATATCCAGACAGAGAGAGTTTCAGCTTTGTTATTAGTAAAGAAGATTAAATAATTCCAAATTAAATTTGGAAAAGGCTTGCAACCAGTTTATTTAAATTAAAAATAAACACCATGAAAACAACCAAAAGTAAACATCTTTGAAATGAGATACCAGATGAATGCAAAGAAATGACAGTTTTTTTTTTTTTTTTGTTTTTTTTTGGGGGGGGGGGGGCAATCACATTGCTTATTGTTCTCACTTGACTATTTTTGGCGTTCCTATGATTTTATCCCCCCCCCCTCGCCTCCCTCTCAGCACCACAGTCGACCACCCCGTCCCGATGCTGCTTCCCTAGCGAAACCCGTCTCCAGGTTGCGTTCATTATCCTGAATGCGCACGCATACACACACACCTACACACACACACATACCAACACACTCATGCCTGCGCACAGACACAAAGACACACGCCTACACACATATAAATACAGACACACATACATACACGCCTACACACATACATACACACACGCCTACACACACATATGTACACACATACCTACACACACATAAAAACTCACGCCTACACACATACATACACACACATACTTACACACACATACCCCCACAAACACACACATACCTCACAAACACACACATACATAAACACATATGCACATACATACCCACACACACATACATACCCACACAAACACACACACACACATACATACCCACACAAACACACACACACATACCAACACACTTATGCCTGCACACAGACAAAAACACACACGCCTACACATACACACACACATACATACACACACGCCTACTCACACATATGCACATACACACACCTACGCTCGTGACTGAGAAAAACATAATTTGAATTCAAGTTGTCAAAATTCAAATTATTCCTTTTTTTTTTTTTGGCGATTAAAAAAGGAGCCTTTATCGGTTGTCCCAAATATATTGAATTTTTCGTTCCAAAAATTTAAAATAAATGAAGAACATTCCATCCAATCAGAAAAGGTTCATAGTAGTTGAGAGTCACTGCTGAAGATGATATCTTATTCAAAATGCCATACCCAATTATTATGAAATGCAACTCAAAACACTGAAAGGAATGGGAAATGTTAGTAATTGCTGAAAGGACGGTTAAAGATTATCGAAAGAGCAAAATTCTGTTTCATTTTCTTCGCCAAGCTCATTATTTGAAACAAGCCAAATTTTTCAGTCTGTTGTCCACTTGAATTAACTTTTCTTAGCAGCGTGCTGTTTATTTTAAAGATTGTTTTTTCCTTTTAAGTTGACTGTCATTAAATTTATTTTATTTTATTATTTTTATAGTTTTCTTCTATGGTATACTTAAGTGCAAGTAGAGTGCTATATTTTTGAGAATAGTTTTAAGTGGTTTACAAAATTCCAAATTTTCTTAAGAATGCATTCATAGCTGGTACTGACTAAAAAATATTAAAAAGAAAAACACTTGTTTAATTTCTAGAAAATTTGATGTAATCTACATTTTCTCTTCAAGATTTGTTTTAATTTCAAATTTAGTCAAAATCATCAACGTATAGCAGGAGTGACTTATCTCAAAAATTTGGAACAGTTGATTCACAATAGTTACTATCGTTCTGACAGCAGTAACAGATGAAACAAGGTGTTCCACCCTGTGGAACAATATAGGCTGTTCATAAAACAACTTTGGAACCTTAAAATATCATATCGAGTTACCTGTATGCGAGGTCAGCTCAGATAGTTTTAAATAAATCAGAAACCCTTCAAACTATGAGAATTGAATAAATATCTTTGTGCTTAAAAATTAAAGTAAAATAAAGCAACATTTTAAGGCACAAATTAGCAGAAATGTTGTAAATACTTGTTTCGGGGATACAAGAGTCCCTTTTCAATGTAAAGAAATGAGCTTAGGAATGAAGCTCACTTTTTAAAGTGTATTTGACTAAAGCAAACGAGCTATAAGTCACAACTATTATAATAGAACTAGAAGACCCGACAGACGTTGTTCTGTTCAAACTTTGTAAATAGAAAAGTTAAAAAATTTCAATAAACTATCAAGTGTTTGAACCGTTTTGTTGAAACAAATAAGCAAAAAAAAAATGTTTTAAGCAGCCATGGTGTCAGAATGCGTATATTTATTACAACTTGATTTATCTAATGACCACTGAGCAGTTGTTTTATTAAATATTTTTTCTCCCGTACTTGATGGTCTGTTCCTTCAGCCATACTCAAAAGATAAAAAGCGTCCTCAGATATTGAGTGTAAAAATCTAACTACCCATCTAGAACAAACGGGAAATCCCCCTGCAACATCCCCATATGAAAAAGAATAAAACAATCGAAAAGATTAAAAAAATGATAAAGGAAGATACAGTTTTCTGAATAAGCTATAAATCACTCATCCCTCCCCCCGACTTCGATGTAAAATAAACACATTATTGAACTAAAATGAATAAAAACTCTTTAAAAACGAAAAACAATTCTTTGCAATTTGAAATATTTCTCCAAATAAACAAAAAATACAATAAATTACATTAATAGTAGCTTTAAAATGTAAACAAATGATCACGCAAATCTATTGTTTATAACCAAAGTCGCCAAGCCATCACGTTACTGTAATCCAGCCGATCACGGAGCGAAGCAAACTCCGACCGGTTAGCGGTCCGATCTTTTGAACGAAATTTTTTTAAACTTCACATATTGCCTAATTTGTTCTTTCCACCAAAGATAAAGATCTTCCACTGCACTGATTTTTTGTCTACAGAACTACCCTGTTGTAATTTATCTGGAAGAAAATAAAATTTATTTAATCTTTAAATTCCATCATCTTTTCCTTTAATAATGTTTGTAAGTTAGATAATCCTTACAGTATTTTTGACATTGGTGCTAAAACTCAGATGGATTTGAGCCGAGAAAAAAATGTTGCTAGATACGGTACTTTCTGATCATTTGGTTAGGAAAACCTAAAGCGCCGATCCCCGGTCAAATGGTTCAACTACGATGGCAGAACACACGTTTTGTGTGACCCTTCCAGAACTTTATAGTTTGAAATATATCACGGGCCCTAAAATCGTTGTTTTCAAGAAATGAAGGCTTCACTCTCTCTCTCTCTACGTTTTATCTATTCTCAATCGACATATCACAGTAGGAAATTTCATTACAAAAAACAGAGCTGGCTTTCTTATTGTCCTTTGGCAACGGGTTAAATATTTATTTCAGTTCTCGCTCAACAATAGGTTAAAATAAATATCAATAATTTGGGAGAAATAACCATCCAATGTTTAAATGTATTAATTAATTAACAAAGACGGTTCCGATTCGATCCATCGCGCTGCGAAACCATGCTTGCCACAGCTTAATTACACACAAAAAATTTGATCAAAATCGGTTCAGCCGTTTAAAAGCCTTATGGTGACAAACGTCCGCACAGAAGATTTTTAGCCTACTTTCCCAGTAAAAGTCAGAAAAAGAAGAAAAAAGCATGAAAGAAGGCTTAATGCATCTTAAAAATATCGTGAAAAACAAAAAAAAGTCAAAAATAAATAAAATAATTAAATGAATATTGAAAAATTAAAAATTGGTACGTAAACATTCGACCATTAGCATCATATAAGTATAAATGTTGAACCTTATACCTAGAAAAATTATGTAAATATGCTTGAAACATGTATTGCACTTTATGTTACTGGTATAATTTGGAATGAATAGAAGGTCTTTTGGTGAAAAATGAAATTCGTTTTTAAATTTGCTGATATCGGGAGACGTTTAGGACATTGCACAGAAAACTATGAGAAATATGCCGCACCACCGCACAACATGGGAACACTCATCATTAAATAGATTGGTGACTCGAGAGAAGCAAACCCTATGTGCTCCTTGAAAATTGACTTAAAAACATAAAATTAATAAAGTATCAACATAAAAAACAAAGCAGAAGACAAGAAAATATAAATACCCGTTAATGAGCAAACCCTTTATACTCGAATTTGATTTAGGAACAGTGAATTAACATTGTGGACAAACGCGGTAGTTATTCTAGCTGCTTTTTTTGAAATCAAAAAACAAGAATTTGTTTTGTCCAAATTTGATGCGAAAGATCCAAATTCGAAGTATCATTAAAAAGGCATAAAACAATCGGCGGTTTCAGTTAAACATATAATGGCTAATATAATTAAAAGCAATTTAAGTAAGTAATTTCCCAATGTAGTTTCATAAGTAAGTAGTTTCCAGCAACGAGATTCGAGAGCGATCCAACCCGTGATTTTAAAAATATTTATTATAAAAAAATAAATAAATAAAAACCCGACTGCGTAACCCCCCCCCCCCCTCCCAAAAAAAAAGGAAAAAAATATATAAACCGAGGAGTTTAGAGTGTTATTAAGTACAACTAAATAATTACACCATTAAAATAGTTTTATAATCGAGACACACATAATGCGAATCATAAATTCGAAAGCAGAATGGAAGGACCAACAGTCGGAGCACATTCTTTTTTGATCAATTAAGGAACCCCGTAAAATTTGAATGGGTCCCAACTGTTGACCCTTCTATTCTGCTTTTGTATTTATGATTTGTCTTATGTGTGGTTAGATTATAAAACTATTTCAATGGTATAATTATTCAGTTGTACTTAATAACATTCTAAACCACCGGACTTATAATTTTTTCTTTTTAGTTTTTTTTTTTTGGTTTTTACGCAGACGGGTTTTTTGTTTTTATTTAATAATTATTTTTTATTTTCCACTTTTTAGTTAATTTTCATTGATTGAGTTTTTATGATTACTAGAAGGTAAATTTCGCAATCTTGTCCTTTTATTTGGAGAGTTTATATCGTGAGGATTATTAAGTAACTTGCGGTGGTCTAAACTACTGGTTATTAATCCCTCTAGGGACCTAACTGGGCTTAAAGTTACATTTGCTTGACCTTTGCCGAAAATGCGCGAACTAAAGTCAACCACAGCTACGAAAAAAGCCTATATAACTCATGATGTCGCGAGCTCGGAAACGTTGTCAGTCAAATCTTTCTCGCAAAACTAAAAAAGCCCTTCAAGATAGTATACGTCGCGAAACTCAGTCCCTGAATCACGACAAAAACAAATGCAACATGTTAGAGATGAAAATCGAATTAGTGGACATAGCAAACACAAAACACAGGCAGTGAAAACGCTACCTGCATCGGTCGCACGCTGTTTTGCACGCAGGTAGCGTGCGACGCGATACCCAACGGGGAATGTGGTGACTGGATGTTGATATGGTGAATTTTGATCACTGTTATCTGTTTAGTGACACTCCCAAGATTACGACAAATTGATTGACGTAAGAATCATCAAAATTGTCCAAGACGTTTAACCTCTACAACGCCACATAAGAAAATACTTATATTGACTCATAAACACATTACCCTCTTTTGCGTCACACAAGCGCAGTCGGGTAAAAAGACAAAACACTTATTGTAGCTTAAACCACGGTGAACCGAAATCAGACGTCTGGTTATTTCTTGGATTTTGGAACTTCGAACTGGCAAACAGAGCATAACATTTCGTTCTGCGCAATATGTTCCTGCAAGCGGACATTTCCTACAGTATCAAGCAGTAAGGTACCGCTCCCTAAGGTAGAACTACATACAACATACCGACAGCCCGGTTAGTTTATCCAGAAACTGCTAATTCCATCCTTGTTGTGAACTTAGCAATCTACAATCGGAACGACCCGTGCTGGACGTAGAAGTCCTCTCATTGAAGCTGAGAGTGCGAACAAAGTGGTAGATAAAGTAAATTCATCTATAGCATGTTTACAAAGTGGTAGATAAAGTAAATTCATCTACTGCATGTTTACAAAGTTGTAGATAAAGTGAATTCATCTGCTGCATGTTTACAGACTCTCGCCGGTGATATAAATTTACTTTATCCACCAGTTTGTTGGCACTCTGAACTTGAATGACATGACATTTGCCTCCTGCTCGGTTAATCCATAATCTGGACTGTTTTGTTCATTATTAAGACCCGACAACAGTCTCTGGATGGGATAATCGGACGTCACGTATATTGCAATACGCGCCCGTGATGCCAGAGTGGCCCGTTTTTAGCCTACTTTCCCAGTAAAAGTCAGAAAAAGAATAAAAAAGCATGAAAGAAGGCTTAATGCATCTTAAAAATGTCGCGAAAAACAAAAAAAAAATCAAAAATAAATAAAATAATTAAATAAATATCAAAAAATTAAAAATTGGAAAGTAGGGTATTGAGATGGGGAAAAATGTCTGTCGATCTGTCTGTCGGTCTGTCGGTCCGTCGGTCTGTCGGTCTGTCTGTCTGTACCCCCCCCCCCCCACACCCCCTAATAACTTTTGAATGAATTGTCCGATTCGAACAAACTTTTTTTTGTTCGAAAGATCTCGGCGAGGACACCTCATTCCCATATTTCACTTTTTGATTTGAACTATTTTTTGTTCAATTTTGAACAGTTCAAAAAAACTTAACATTAGCGCCTACGGGGAAATTCAAAGCAATTCCGAACTGTGAGGCGAATTTGCTTCAAACAAACTTTGTAGGAAAAAGCTTTTGATAAAAAACTTGTATATAAGATATCTTTTTGATTTGAACAATTTTCCGTTCAATTTTGAACAGTTCAAATCCCTTAACATTAGCGCCTACGGGGAAACTGAAAGTCAATGTAGATTCCGTACTTGAAGGCGGATTTACTTCAAACAAACTTTGTTGGAAATAGCTCTTGATGACCAACTCCCGACTCCGACTCCGAGAATTTAGGGGGACCTGACACTGACTCTGACTCCTGTTCCCGACAATTAATCGGACTCCGACTCCCCGACTTCGACTCTGACTTCGTAGCTTTGGCAAACATTTATACACGGAGGACAAATGACTGACTCCGATTCTTGGATATTCGACTCCGACTCTTTTATCCCAAAATGAGATTGACTCCGACTCCGACTCCGCTGCTGTGGTTTTAACTGTGAAATAATTATTGTTGATATGATTTGTTTTTATTTTCACGCTAAAGTTTTAATATAGGTATTTAGTTTTCGGTGAATAAACTCGTAAAATATGCGCAGACGATTTTTTTTTTTGACAATGAAAATTATTTCTTTAAGTTGACATTTTATTGTTTTTTTTTTATTTTGGTAAGTGCATTAATTCGTTTAAAAAATTATTTTCGACAACAGGGGAAAAAGAAACGATTTTTTTTATATGATGTATTTATTTTAATGAACTTATTATTATTTTTTCGTTTTGAAAGCTGTTAAAAAAAATTTTTTAATGGAAAGAAGTGTATTAGCTGCTTTGTTTAAAAGGTGCTGCTATTTTATTTGTTCGTTTTTTTGAAGAAAAGTAAGGAATATTTTATTCCTAGAAATCAGCTTAAAATATTAAAAAATATATGTTTGAAAAAATTTGCGATTTTAGCTATTTTTGAGAATATTGATCAGGTACTAGAAAGTAGTATGGGTATACGGGAAAGTAGGCTCGTCTAGTTCTAGACGGAACTTCTTGTTATATATTAAGATTATATTGTTGCTCTTTATTATATTATACAGTAAACTATAATAAATTTTAAGTGGTGCAGAGTCAACTGGACTGAATTAAAGATACCCTGAAAGATTGTTCCAGTTTTAGTTTGTTCTTTCACCAATAGGGAGCGCTGTCCCTTCATTTTTGTGGAAAAATCTATAAATGGTTTTGTGTACAGTGACGTAATAGAAGAGAATGTTGTCCTACAGTTGTTTGATATTGAAGAGCAAATGTTTGGCGCACTCTTAGTTAAGCTATCACAATTTAAAATCATTTTTTGAGTTGATATAAAACTTTTTCTAAACTACAAGTTTGATCTGGTTTTAGAAGAGATCCGGGTAAACGTGGGTTGGATAAACGAGGCATTTTTGTACTTTGATATCAAAATATCGCTATTTGAAGTAGGAGCTTTATATAAGGTGCAGGATAAGGACAGGATTAACAGGTGTTTTGAGTAAAGTTGGTGAAAAATCTAACATTAACTGAACAATCTATGGTTCTCATTTATGTCAGTATTTTGTTAAAAGATCCAACTTGATTAAATTATTTTAAAAAATTAATCCAAAGATCGAAATCTCTGGATACATTATATAAATGTAATACATCCAAAGATTTAATGTATCGCGACCGTGTTATTATCTTCTAAAAGAAACCAGTTTGTAATTACTGTGCCCTGTTAATATTTGGAGTAAAAAAGTCTTCTCCCCGAATTGAAGCTCTCTGAATGATAGTTTTCTTACATATTCCCTGCAGGTGTGCTTTCTTATTAACTTTACTCTGCTGCGTCTCATATTAATTCATTTCATAATTTCCTCACGCCCTAGCGGTACGATTTAATTATCCTTTTACCGCAAATTAAAATGACTTCTTCTGACTTCACCAATGACGTCATACTCATTTTTCGCGTCTTCAGTTCTCTATAACTCTCCCTACAACTCTTTTTCGAGGGTGAAAGCATAGTTATTACTTTTGGTTTACAAGAAAAACTCGATCATTATGTTCACATTATCTATTGAATAAAAATCTGAACTATGTGTTTGTTTATTTTTTCAAACACCATCATGCATTTACGGAAGACTTGGCAGAAAAAATCAAGTGCACGTTGAAGAAAATAATTATAACGAAAAACCTCAATTGAAAACGTACTTCAAATTGTAATTTAAGATCCACAAAAATCCTAATTAAAGCACAAACTCTAAATTTGACGCAAAGAACAAGAGCACTATCTCAACATCAGAGCACAACGCATCACATAAATGGTGTACATACAAGTTATGTTAAAACGTATTATATTATACACACAACATCTATCTCATTATTCGTCCGACTGCGATAGCAGTTACTAACATAGCTGAATTGGCCGTTAAAGTTGACCGCTTGCGGCGCAATACTTTAGTAGTCAACTTAAGCAGGTGGTCAACGGTCAACTTATAGATGTTGATTTTTATGATATAGGGCTAATTCTGTACCAGAAAAAAAAAACGGTCAACTTGGACAATCAACTTCAAAGAGTGGTTAACTTTTCAGGTCTGTGCTTTTTTCCAAACATAGCTTTTTACATACTCTGTTATTTAGAGTAAGAAATAAACAACGTCAGAAAAGCACAAATTTGCAGATTACTGCAGGCACGTGTTTCGGCGTTACAGGGAACGCCTTTTTCAATGCAAAAAGTAATGAGCTTATGGACGAAAAGACATCCGACAAATCATTTTGTCTAAAAATGAATAAGTAGTGTAGGTCTAAAAATAATTAAGTTGTGTAGGTCTAAAGCAGTTTGTAGTATTGATTTTAAAATCAGGTTTTAGCTAGTAGTGTAGATCTAAAATCATTAAGTAGTGTAGAAATTAGGTTTCAACAAGGAGTGTAGATCTAAAAATCAGTGAGTGGTGGTGGTTTGAAAATCAGGTTTCAAATGGTTAGGTGTTGGTGACCTTCGAAGTTTTGATGTCATCGGAAGGGGTGTAATTTTATTTATTTATTTTATATTTTTTGGAAGTGCGAAAGATCGCGAATAATCGCGATTTTATTGTAATTCTTCTCTTTGTCATCCTCACAGAGATACGTCTGTCGTTTCCACCCTCTCCCCCTTCCTTCGATCTACTCCTCTCGTTCATTTTTTAATCAGATAATAGTTTATATTCAAATAAAATCTTTAATTTATTGATTTGAAAAAGCGTTTAAATGTAATAACAAACTTGGGACAGAGGAAATGCTATTTTGGAAAACTCATGTGTGATAAATTGTCTTAGTGCAACTCTGCGATATTAACCTTTACACCTTCGGAGAAATTGCTCGCTTGAAGCTCTTTTTCACCCTGAACAGTTATTTGCAACTAATTCTTCCCTTTCGTCGTCCACACACAGGTACGTCGTTTATTTTCCTCTCCCCTTCATCCCAGCCCCCTAGTTCATTATTTAATCAGTCAATAATTTAGCACCCCACTCTTCGCTCTAATTAAGCTTCTTCGGTCGGATTTAATGAATAAGTCTTGACGTCAGCATTGACGTCACTAATCGTGTGCAAAGTGCATCGCGTTTTGTTTGTTGCAGGTTTATTTCTTAGTCCCGTATCAATTTTAGAAATTGAGAATGTTCTAATGTTGAAATTTCGACGCTCATTTTTATTACTATTTGATTATTTTGTTTTATATTATCAGAAGCCACGTGGTGGAAAAGAAATTCAATTAACTTTCTCTCTGGGTAAACATTTAGTAATTGTCAATACTAAACTTAGAGTATATAAAACTAATGGAATTCGTAACTCTATTTAAGATCATAAAAGATTTTATTTCTTAAAAAAAGTTGTATTTTGTTAAAGCGTCCACAATTCATATATATCAAAAATGAATCTGTGTGTATGTGTGTTCTTCATACAGATCCACAGTTTAGGTCACATATTTCTCCAATTCGGCTCTAAGGTCCTTCACCTCTCGGGGATCCACATAACAGGGGGGAGAGGTTTCTTCCCGATGGTGAGCGAAAATCTCCCATGGGGGGAGGGGTCTTTTGCAAATCTACAGTTTACGTCGGGTCTTTGAAAACAAAGTCCCATTGATACTCGGGAATTAACGTAGAGATTCCCCCCCCCCCCCACCATTGGGACTCCCGTTGTCAGAAAATCCTTGAAACGAAATGTTTAAGCCTATTAACAACAATGACCGAAACTTTGAAACTTAAAAATAAATCCTAAGAGATCTAAATCTGAATTTTGAGTCATGAAATCAATTTTTTTCCTGCACAGAAAAAAATTTACGGAGATTTTGCGTCTTTTTCAAATTTTATTTAAGCCTGATTTTTGAGCATACGTCCTTTAACACAATTTTTATTTTTGAGGTAGACTGTGAAACGCCATTTAGTATACATGATAAAAGAAAAGCCTAAAATAAAGAAAAATGAAAACTTATTAATGTTTCATCTAAGTTGTAATACACAAACATTCTCCATCTATGGTGTTCAATGCTGTATGTGTTGAGGGGGAGTTGCCTTCCCACAAAGTATTTAGTTTGTCATTGATAAAGTAATGCAAATGTAACGTCTACTTGATTCAAACCCACTTTTCATTGGGTGAATTCCCCCCACGTCTCAAGGTGAGTTCCTCCAAAACATTTTTTTCCAAATAAAGCACTGACTTTTGCTATTTGGGAAGTTATGCTTATAAACACGTTTTAGTTCCATAAATGACATTAACGACCAAGTGGAAGTTTCTCCTAGCAAAAGTCGGTAAGTGTCGAAAATCAAAATTTGGAGATAGTTTTGGAAAAATTGAGAGAAACACCAGTACGCGCGCACGCGTTTTGTTCCAAGAGATAGGAGTAGCAACCCTGACAAGAGCAACTATTCAGTGCAATTTGGGAAGACCATGATTCACACAAGATATACCAAATAGTGTTAAAAATTATCTGATATCAAGTATTTTAAACATGAACGTTTGTATTTTTCACAACAGGCGGAATTCAATGCTGTACCTCAGCATCAGAGTTTGACTAACGTTAGTCACATAATCGGTACTTTACAGAGGAGAAAAACGGTCGCTTGGTGCAGATGAAGGATGAGACTCGAGCTCTTTTAACGCTGGTAAATTATTACAAAGGATTTTTTTTTTTTTTTTTGAGCAATCACGATTGCTTATTTTTCTCACTTGACCGTTTTTCGTGTCCGTGCCTTTTTCAGCTTGGACCAGGGACCTCTGCAGCACCACCGCCCACCGTCATCTGCAGGCGCGGCTGCTCCGGTCCTGAGCACTGTCCCCCGGATTCTGCTTCTCCTGGTCGGTGGCGTCCATGTCCTACACACTCGCACGCTGGTACACACACACGCCTACGTGCATACACACAGATCTATGCACACACACAAGCCTACACACTCACATTCACACACCTGTACACGCGTAACCGTCCAAGAGGAAGGGAAGGCTCGGGGGGACAGGAGCCGTTTCTAGAAGCAATAACTCCAATGAGTAGGGTCTTGTCGCAACTCGTGATTGCGAAACACATAACTTGAATTAAAAGGTTCAGAATTCAAATTAATATATTTTTTTTTTTTTAGGATTACGTTCATATGGCTCGATGCGGAATAGGATTCAACACTGCTTGACAATTGCTAAGGAACAAGTGCTTTATGCAAATTTGTACCTCAGTCACCTGGCCAGTGGAAATAAATTCAAGTTTAGATGTGGTAGATCAAAACTCGTTATCAGTATAAAAGACATTGCATACACGCTCAAGATTCGTACGAAATTCACGCAGTTTGGTTTTTAACAAAAATAGTGCTGGATGTTAAAAAAGATTTTTCTCTGAAGTTCTGTTTGCTTCTTGAAATACTTAAGAGTAAAAGTTCAGCAAGATATCATTTGAGTATCTACGATCGTGGACGAGCGGTTGGACGACTGGAAGCAGGTCAAAGTGTCACCACTGTGACTGCTGCAATGGGTGTATCAAAAAGTGCCATCTTCCGATTAAAGACGGCCGCTGAAGGTGGAAATGTTTTGCAAAAACATGCCGGGGATCGTGGTAGAAGCACCATACCTTCAGAGGATCGCTGTGTAGCCCTCGTGGCAAAAGGAAACAGAAATTTCACTCTTGGACATATGACTGCAAATCTAACAGCCGCTACCGGTACGCATGCTTCTGCAAGAATCATCTCACGGCGAGTAAATAATGTCGGTTTGTATGCACGGAAGCTCGTACGTTGCATCCAAGTTCAACCACGCCGTCGTCAAGATGTCGCATAACTCAAGAGCGGTATGTGCTAGAAAGTTAAAATTTGGTACGTAGACTCCTAGTGATGTCTAGTTGTGCACCTCCCCTTTTTGGTTGCTTTCGGGTGATCTTAAGGGGGTCTTTTGCCCCTTTTTGAGGGGAAATCATTGTTAATTTCGATGTATATTCAAGTGGTGTTATAATTTCGCGGACAATTCGCGATTTTTCGCCAGTCTTTTGGTTGCCAAGTTTGTCGCCAACTTGGTGACAAATTTGGTGATTTTTTTTTAAAATCTGGTTTTAATTTGGCCACTGGTGGTGATATTTAGAAAGTAAACTATTGAATTACATTAAAATTGGCAATAATGGGAAAATGACATTAAAATTGGAGTAAAATGAAGCCATGTGATGCACACATCAGCTCGTTTAAGTGTAATTTTCTGGATTTTAAATATTAGTAATGCTTTTTGAAATTTTTTTAAATTTTTTTTTTAATTTTCTCAATTGCTAAACTTACGAAAATGGAGGCCTTGAATGAGAATACCAATTCGATCTCAGAAACATATAATCGATTTTTATTGTGTTAATGGTAAATCCCCGGTTTATTATATATGAGACACAAAGATATTTGAAGTGATTCAAATTTCAGATGATGCTTGTGAAAATAGTCGTTTCATGAGCTGCAAATGTTGGAAAACGTTTACACGGGAAAAAAATGCGGGATTGAGAGCAAAACCCCGCGGGATTAATCCCGCTAAACATCATGCGGGATTCGGGATCTGGATTTCGGGATTGGAAATCCTATTCTACATACATTGCACTAAAAAATAGAAATAGCAATTTTTGAAATTACATTACTCTGGCTCTGAGCTGCAGAATGTACGATTTTTATGTTTTTTCCCAAATTCAAATATAACACGAAACTTAAACACATCAAGAAAGAGAAAAAGAAAAAAAAAAACTTTCAATCGCAAAAAATTTTTAGATACTTGCAACTACGAGCTTTGGGGTTTGAAGGAACATTTTCCCAATGCAAAAGATTAAAGGCATCCGAAAGCTTAATGGGGTCGTTTCCGAAATTTTAAAAGTATTTTTTTCTGAAAGAGCATGCTTAAAAATATAGGATCCGACCATTTTTTAAATAATTTGTTCAAATTTAATATTTTTCAAAAAAATACTTAAATCGGTGCGCTTCTATTGTTTACGTGTCTGTCGTGTGACATCACAAATGATGAAATGCCATTCAGTGTTGCCATTCACGGAGAAAAATATTTAATTCGCATCTTTACTCTCGTGCATTGGCAACGATATGGTTGATAGCAAGCGTTGAGTGCAATATTTAGTTCGCTTCTTGATTTTCATAACGTGGAAACGCGAAAGAAAGATGCGCGAAATTGCATCATTTGTGACGTCATAAAGACCACGCTGTGTTTTAAAAATCAGACATTTAAAAAAATTAATTCAAAAATAACTGTTGGGAAAATGAAAGTATTTTCTGGGTCCATGTTATTTTTTTACTCATTCTATCAATTTCAGTGACTGAAAGTAGTACTTTGGACTGAAGGAAACAACCCCATTATTTGACACCTTTAAACAGCGAAACTCGTTTCAGTAGTTGTCTGCAAATTTGTTCGACTTAAAGTTGTTACATTTTATTTTACTATACTGCATAAAGGTGTTTATTTATTTCATATCAAGACATCTCCAGATTTATATATGAAACATTTTCCAAGCATTTTAAAGTATATAAAAACCATCTTTAGAATCGGATCATTAACAGTCGTGGAAGAATACATCAAGCTAGAAAGTTGCCTCTAAGTAGACGACTAAACATGGAACCATGCTCGAGTTTTCCTCTGTTTTGCGACGAAAGTTCTGCCATAAAATACTTTTATGGCCTCATAAATGGCAGCCGTATGCTCATAAGAGAGAGAAAACATTCTTTATTCCTAGGCTATCTTTGCTACAGTTGCATGCGGTGACAGCACAAGTAGATGTAAATTTTTAGAAATGAAGTGCCGAGTACACGTGACTGAAAACAAGTGAAAAGAGCTTCTGATTTTTTGGGGCTTCAAAGACTAAATGATTCAGCAAATTCAATCGTATGAACATATGGTCTTTTTTAACATGCTTTTATTAGCTTCACCTGTATGTATGTATGTATGTATGTCTATTGTAACGGAATCTTGCACTCAAATTTCGCCCACTTCCTGCGATCGGATTCTTTTGAAATTTGGCACGCGACCTCAGACCCGATGACAATGCAATATTCTATAATCAAATTAATTAATTAACTCTTTTAATTGTTAGTTTCCTCCAATTTTAATCAATATTTTGGCATAAATCCAACAATGTGAAAAAGGAAGAATTTTAAAAAATACATTAAAAAATGCTCGCAAAAATTATTTTAAAATATCTACAAAAACCTTTAATTTTTCTGCATCAGACAAAATTTTTTTCCAATGTTCCAATGTAATTATAACATGAAATATAATTGTTTTTAGCTAATTTCATGCCAAAATTTAGGTAAGCTTTCAATTGGAAATTCATTGCTGATCAGACCCTTGTTGAACAAAACTTTTATTCAAATGCAACTCAAATTTTCAAAGTAATGTAGATATGATTTCCGCTCGCATACATCGATATTTTTTCGTAAAACAAGTTAAACTAAAAATAAAAAAATAAAATAATAGTTAAAAAACTAAAAAAACACGCTTTCGTAGGAAAATGAACTAAAAAGTGTAAAATAATCTTTGGATGATAGTAGTTGACCAATCACTTAATTTTAATGTAATACAAAAAAGCGTGGGGAGCTTCTTATCAGTTGTCTTGAATTTCTTCCATTCGTGGTCCATGCAAAAATGTAAATTGAAAGCACCCCACGGTTTTTTGTATTACATTAAAATTAAGTGATTGGTCAACTACTATCAACCAATGATTATTTTTCACTTTTTAGTTCATTTTGCTACGAAAGCGTGTTTTTTTAGTTTTTTCAACTATTATTTTATTTTACTGATATTAATTTTGTTTTATGTATGGGAATGCGGGGCAAAGTGAAATAGCGAGGCTAAGTGAAGTGGTGAAATATTTACTTTGCTTTTAACGCCACCTATCCGGTAATGTTTTAACTATGTAGTAGCACGTGTAGTCTATTCTAGTCAGGAAAAAACTACCGCCGAAGAGTAAAGCATATGATAATACAGGCAATTTTTAAAAATTGATTGTCATATTGCAATATGTTGCTGTAAGTCAAAAACTATTGTAAAGTTATTGTTATTAACATTTTAAATATTAATTGAGGCCTTCGGATATTCGGTGCAATATTAAGCTGAATTAGCTAATATTAAGCTTATTTAGCTAATATTAAGCTTTTTTGTATTTTAAATATTTTGTACAATTCGTCAAGTCAATGAGGGACAAAAATGATGAGGAATTGGCAAATAGTTCAATTCGCTTAATCATTCAAGTATTTACTAAATCACTTACGTATTCATTTATTAATTAATTCATTTTCATTCCTTCATATAGTAATTTATTTATTTATTCATTCATTCAGATTATTTCTTCTTCATTTATTCTTTTACTCACTTATTTTTCTTCATATATTAATTAAACAAAATCGTTTCAATCCACAAAAATAGCAGATTACTACATACACGTGTTTCGGAGTAACATGGAACTCCTTTTTCAATGAAAGTTGTGAGTATTTGGATGTAAAAACATCCGGTAAAAGCTTTCCCGGAGCTTGTCCTGGGCTTTTACCGAATGTCTTTTGCATCCAAATCTCACTACTTTGCATTAAAAAAGGTGTAGAACCAAACGAGCCTACTTTCCCGTATACCAATATCGAATTTCTAGTATCTGATCAATATTCATCCTTTTTTTTTTTCATTAAAAAAAATCTTCGATTACTTTCAAAAAGAAAATAAATAAAATTAAACGCTCATAAATACATTATATTAAAAAAACCGTTGTTTTTCCCCTGTTGCCAAAAAATAATTTTGAAAATGAATTAATGTACTTTCAAAAATAAATAAAAACAATAAAAAATATCACCTTAAATAAATCATTTTCGAAAAAAAGTGTCTTCCCCGCGCGCGCTGATGTTAAGATTTTTTAAACTGTTTAAAATTGAATGAAAAATGGTTCAAATCAAAAAATAAATTATGGCAATAAGGTGTCCTCGCCGAGTTCTTTCGAACAAAAAAAAAAAAAAAAAATCGAACCAGACTATTCACTCAAAAATTATTAGGGGGGGGGGACAGACAGACAGACTTTTTCCCCATCTCAATACCCTATTTCCCAATTTTTAATTTTTCGATACTTATTTGATTATTTTATTTATTTTTCACTTTTTTTTCGCGATATCTTTAAGATGCATAAAGGGCGGAACAATTAACGGACGAAACAATTTCTGTTGTGAAAGCATCGGAACATTTGGTGTAACACACCGAATGCGTTAATAAACAAACTGGCTATGTTTACCAACAGACACACGTGGAACGCAAAGTTTTACCTTTTTCTTTAATTTTGTAAATCACCCCAAGGTAGCGTATTCGAGCGCTGGAGTTGCGAATTCCCTACTTTCCAATTTTTAATTTTTCGATATTCAATTTTTTGAGCAATCACGATTGCTTATTGTTCTCATTTGACTGTTTTTGGCGTCCTATCATTTTATTTTTCCACCAGCACCCTCTGCCAGCACCACCGTCGACCGGCCTTACGATGCTACTCCTCCAACGAAAACCGTTTCCAGGTTGCGTCACTTAATTGTCTACACTTACACATACACCTACACACACAAACACATACACACACGCATACGTGCAGACATCTACACACACACACGCACCTACACATACCTCCCCTCCCACACACCTACATGCACACAACTACCCACACACACATACCCCACATACACCTACACACACAAACACACACACGCATACATACAGACACCCACACATGCATACATACAGACACTTACACATACACACATACAAACACATACACACAACTACCCACACATACACCTATCCCCCCCCCAAACACAAACACACACTCGTGATTGCGAAAAACATAATTTGAATTCAAGATGTCAAAGTTCAAATTAATTTTTCTTTTTTTTATTTTATTTTATTTACAATTTATTTATTTATTTTATTTATTTAGTTATTTATTTATTTATTTATTTTTTTGATTTTTTTTTTTTTTTTTTTTTTTTTTTTGTTTTTCGCGACATTTTTAAGATGCATGAAGCCTTCTTTCATGCTTTTTTCTTATTTCTCTGACTTTTATTGGGAAAGTGGGCTAAAAAGGAGTTCCCTCTAATCCTAAAACATGTGTATGCAGTAATCTAATTTTGTGCGTTAAAACGGTGTTAATTACTATTTACTTCTCTGCACAAAGGTATTTATTGTTTTCATATTTCTTTATTGTTTCATTATCTGTTCATTTATTCATTCAACCTTTTATTTACTGATTCATTTGACCAAAAATATTTTTTACACTCAAATGTAAAACAATTCATTTAAAAAATATTTCGTTTTTCACTTAGCACCAAGAAAAAAAGAGGTTTAAATTTTCCACTTTTTTTAAGTCGCAAATATACTGCCAAAAGTTAAAAATTCCGTTTCAATGCGAGTTTTGTCTTTAAAAATAACTTTCTTTATATACTTTGATTTTCAAAAAAAGTTTCCAGTTCATTTCGAAAAACCTAAGGCATCTTAACTATTTCACTTTACCTCACATCCCCCTACACAGGGTGGTGTTACTGCAATGTACATTTATCGTCTGATGTGCTTTACACTTATTATTTCTCACTTTTTTATCGTCTACAATTTTTGAGCAATCACGATTGCTTATTATTCTCATTTGACTGTTTTTGGCGTTACGCTGATTTTTCCCATCGCCACCCTCCGCACCATCACCGTCGACGGGCTCCTCACGATGCTGCTCCTATAGCGAAAGCCGTCTCCAGGTTGCATCCATGTCCTACACACACGCGCATACATACACAACTAATCACGCACACGCGCACATACACACACACACGCGCACATACACACACAAACACATACACACACAAACACATACACACACAAACACATACATACAGACACCCATACATACACACACACATACACAACTATCCACACGTTCATACATGCACACAGACACAAACACATATGCCTACACACACATACACATACCCCCCACACACATTCATACACACACATACACATAACCCGTACACACAAACACACACGCCTACATACAGACACTCGTGATTGCGAAAAACATAATTTGAATTCAAGGTGTTAAAATTCAAATTATTTTTTTTTTAATTTTTTCTCACTACTTATATATTTATCATCTGTGCAATAAATTACTTATTTTCTTCCTGTTTTTGGAATACCAACTAGTGATTGCAATACCGGTATACCGGTATACCGAATCCCGGTATTTTGAGCAAATTTGCAATTTCGTAATACCGATATTTGCTGGAGTAAAATACCGGTATTTTCGGTATTAGCTGAAAATAATAAGTAATTTCAATTAAAGATTTTCAATTTATAATTTTATTAAATATCAATTTATAATTTATATAATATCAACTTATATTTTAAATTTACATTTCTTTTTCATGATACAGAAGCAAAATTTAATCTATTGATGTGAAAATTTAGCTTCAAAAACACGAACTAATAGAATATCATTAAACAAAAGTAGAGGAAACTTTGCAAAAAGATATTGTCATTACTAGATGGCGAGATGAATCACATTTTCGTGTGCTTTTGTGCACCATATTTTTATTACATATTTCCATTTCCCTGATCACTTACTTTCCCTTTTTTGAAAGTAAATTTCGAGTGTAATTTTTAATGCATTTGCCCTATGAGCAATTTTATTCCAACCATTATTTGCAGTAATACAGGGTATCCGAGAAAGATCCGTATAACTTCAAAAATTTATTGAAAAAGAAACCATAGGATTACAGCGTAACTAATTAGTGCATTAGATAGAATAACTCAAAAAGTTTTTTTCTGCAATATGTTTCTGACCATATATGGCGCTACATGTCACGCAAAGAAATATTAAAGCATTTTAGTTATTTCAATAACGGATCGCGTGAAGAAAGCTCAATTTGTTGCGTAGTTTATCAAAACAAAAATCCAATACGCAAACGCAACGGAACAACACATCCAAACAGTTATAGCTACTGTTGATGGCTGAAACGGTCGTGGATGGAATTGGATTATCGTCTTGATATTGTTCGTGCTGCGAAAGGGTCTCATGCAGAAATTTCCTAAGGTACTAACTTAAGTTATTGGAAAAAAACTTTTTGAGTTATTCTATCTAATGTATTAATTAGTCTCGTTGTAACCCTATTGTTTCTTTTTCAATAAATTTTTGAAGTTCTGCGGATCTTTCTCGGACACCCTGTTCATTATGATTTCTTTTTTTAATTTGACTCAACTGTACTAAATTTTTACAAAAACTTTTTCTTGTCATCTTAACAAATAGTAATTCTTTGTCATCAGTATTGGATTGTTGTCCTGTCTCACTATTTTGCTTTATCCTTGGCAAGAAAAAAATTAGAAATTATATATTATGTTATTAGAAAATACATAGAAATTATAATATGAAAATGTCTGAAAGGTCATGCATAATGAATCGAAACATATTTTCAGATATTTACATAATTGTAATTGTAAAGAACTTTGAAAAGGAAGCGAAAACGAATAAGAGAAACTGACAAGATCAAACTTAGTCTCGTTTATCGTAAATTTTATAAAAGGGCTAATAAAAAGCAAACACAAATCTCTCCTTCTCAAGGGAAAATGATGTTAATGTTAAAAAAGTATCGTCTCTTGAAGAGAAATTACAACTAGCTATGAATTCAGAACAAATAAATGAATAAATAAAATAAAAATATTGCACACAATACAAAAGAAACATAAACACAAAAGGATTCATCCAAAAACAACACGCAAGAGACCGAATTATTTGTAGAAGAAGGACTTCTAGACCATTAGAGGAGGTGTATCGTGTTAACAGTACCACCGACCCGAGTGAATGCAAAAAGAATATTTTCAACTGTAGGAGAGTTAAGCACTAAAACAAGTTCCAGGCTGAGAGACATTTCAATAGATGCATAATGCTTTTACTATTATTGATTTTTTATGACATTTTTTCTTCATTTTATATTTGTCTACAATACTTTTTCATAAATAATGCAATTTTTGTACAAAATTAGGAAATGTGACAAAGAAACAATATGTTTTCAAGCATTTTTTAAGAAATTTCAAGCACCGGTATTCCGGCATCAAGTTTTCAAAATACCGAATACCGGTATTGAATTTTTGGTCCGGTATTGCAATCCCTAATACCAACGCTAAAAATGGAAGAGTCGGAATGTTTTGAAGGAATACAACTGTTTTTTCGCCAGTTGTTGGCAAGGAATAATATTTTAGATTCTTGCAAATATATAATTAAAAATCTTTTTTCTTTTTGTAAAGTTTGAGGAATGTTACTTAACATTACTAAAGAAAAGTCCATTATTTATTTTAAAATACCAAAGAAGTGGAATCGAAGAAACAGAAACAGTAAGTACTTTTTACAATTTCCGCAAAAGCAGACCATTTTTTTAAAACCAAAATAAGCGTTATAAATAGAACCCATATATTTTGAGAGAGAGAAAGAAAAATATTCTTTATTCTCTGGCTATCTTTGCTTCAGTTGCATGCGGTGACATTACGAGTAGATGTACATTTTTGAAAATAAAATGACAACAAACGTGACTGAAAACAAGTGAAAAATAGCTTAAGATTTTAAAGACTTCCAATGTTTAAAAGTAAATTCCATAAAATCAATCGGTAGGCCACATTTCTTTTTAACACGCTTTTATTAGCTTCACCTGTATGTATGTATGTATGTAGGTATATGTATCTTGTAACGGAATCTTGCAGCTCAATTTTCGCCCACTTCCTGCGATTGGATTCTTTTGAAATTTGGCACGCGACCTCAGACCCGATGACAATGCAATGTTCTATAATCAAATTGATTAATTAACTCTTTTAATTGTTAGTTTCCTCCAATTTTAATCAATATTTTGGCATAAATCCAACAATGTGAAAAAGGAAAAATTCAAAAAAATACATTAAAAAATGCTCGCAAAAATTATTTAAAAATATCTACAAAAACCTTTACTTTTTCTGCATCAGACAAAATTTGTTCCAATGTTCCAAGGTAATTAGAACATGAAATATAATTGTTTTTAACTAATTTCATGCCAAAATTTAGGTGAGCTTTCAATTGGAAATTCATTGCTGACCAGATCATTGTTGAACAAAACTTTTATTCAAATACATCTCAAATTTTCAAAGTAATGTAGATTTGATTTCCGCACACAAACATCGATGATTGAGATGGATTAGCTAGATTAGACAATTACTCCGCAGGCAATTTATCAGCAAAGTTGAATGTTTTTAGAGCTCGGCTATTACACTTTAAGGCGTACAGTTGCTCTTTTTGGAGTTCGAGAGACCACGTTTTGAATGCCACCCGAGACCTTTAGTCGCTTTTTTGGGCAAATAAAATGAATATAAAAGACTTTGAACAATGTTCAAATGAATATTTTTTCGTAAAACAAGTTAAACTAAAAAGAAGAAAATAAAATAATAGTTTAAAAACTAAAAAAACACGCTTTCGTAGCAAAATGAACTAAAAAGTGAAAAATAATCTTTGGATGAGAGTATTTGACCAATCACTTCTTAATTTTGATGTAATACAAAAAAGCGTGGGGAGCTTCTTATCAGTTGTCTTGAATTTCTTCCATTTGTTGTCCATGCAAAAATGTAAATGGACAGCACCCCACGGTTTTTGTATTACATTAAAATTAAGTGATTGGTCAACTACTCTCATCCAAAGATTATTTTTCACTTTTTAGTTCATTTTGCTACGAAAGCGTGCTTTTTTTTTAGTTTTTAAACTATTATTTTATTTAAATTTTGTTTGATGTGTGGAAGTGGTGTTACTGTCTTGTGGTGGTCTTTCATTTATTATTTGACAATTTTTATTCGTTTGCAATATTTTACCTTTGTTCTCATTATTTAATATGTTTATCGTCTGATCTACTTTGTTTAGCGGAAGGGTGGATTCGTAACTCAAATGAACTACTAGCCGCCTTTGGCGGCCTTATCATATAAAACTAAGATCACTGTCGGAATCAGCCATAACTTAGTCAAAAAAAAATTTTGAACAAAAATAGAACCAACTTCAAAATTGCTCTCAAAAGTGAAAAATAATTTTATTCTTTAAACACCATCGATAATACTTTCAAACATAATTTTTGAAGTTATCGCAAAAACGAAAAGTGAAATCCCGGGTAACGATGCTTCGTTCATATTTTTTTCAGAAAATCATCCAAAGTTAGGAACGAAACATTTATATCGTTACTCACATATGCTATTATCAATGCATAATGTATGTGGTAGTGAAGAAATTAGGCCTGGTTAAATTCATAGTTGTAGTTGAATTATGGCTGTGAATGATCTTATCTATCGTTTTTGCGCCAACTTCAAAAATTAAGTTTAAAAGTACTATCGATGGTGTTTAAAGAATAAAATTATTTTTCACTTTTTAGAGCAATTTTGAAGTTGGTTCTATTTTTTTTTTTTTTTCAAATTTTTTTATTTCATTCTTTTTAGTGTAAATGTAGATATTTCAGTAAAAGAAGAAATTCAGAAGTTACCTAGTTCGGCTCTATATCACTGTATTGCTTCAGAGAAGCCTTTATTCAAAATTATCATTACATAGTCCAGTCAATAGATACATTTTACCTTGCAAAAAATGGGGTCAAAGATTTTATTTTTTTAATTTGCACATATTGGTGCCGACATGGAAAAACCAAGTTATCCAACACGAAAGACCCCGGGAGAACTTTTGGGGGCCGAAAAACCACAAAATTTTATGACTTTTTTTGTTTTTTCCAAAATATCTCCGAAACAGTTCAACTTAGAAAAAAGTTTTAAATGTAAAGTTTAAAGAACATAAAATTTCCTACAACTTTTGTATTTACAACTTTTTTGTAGCACAAATAACAAGCTTGCTATAGCTCTTTGAAAATAGGCAGTTTTCCTCCACTCTGAAAAAAAAAGCTTTCACACTGAAAGCAAGGCGTCATAATTATTAGAACTTCAATAGAAACTTTAGTTTCAGAGAGTCATCGACAGTTAGAGTAGTTTGAGTTTCTTGCTCACCTCCCCCCCCCCCGCTGGACACAGTAGCAATTCTGGCTGACAGATTAATTCCCCCACTCCAAAAACAAACGATGTATTATGAAACTGAAATACATATATACGCATTCATTTAAAGCACATACGACGATGCAATAATAATTTTAAAAAAACCTTCCCCACTGCTCACGAACTAACTTTTCTGATCTGCAGAGGTAGTCTTCATCAGACTCCAATAATAGATGATATATTGTTGTTTGTAACTGGATTACACAATATATACATTCATTTGAGGGATATAATTCGTACATTCTAGTCTAATTATTGCAAACAAAGATGCGATTTTTAAATATTAATGTGAAGGAATGAATATTAGGCAGCTAATAAGCAAACAATCAGCACAGTCATGCATCCTATGCTCTGATACAATAATAATAATAAACCCTCCCCCACCGCTCACGAACTAATATTTCTAGTCTGACAGAGGTAGTCTTCAGTCAGACTCCAAATAACATATGATTTATATTGCAGTTTGTAATTGAATTACAAAATCTTCTCATTCATTTAAAGCACATAATTCGTACCATCTATTCTATTACAAGCGAAAATGCAATATTCGAATATAAATGTGAATGAATAAATATTAGGGTGATAATAAGCAAACAATAGACATAAAAATGAATAAATAAAGGTACAATAGTAATACGTAATGAACACTTTGAAAAAATTCTGCAGAAACTGACTTTTTGAGGCATGAAAAACCCAAAAGAATTACCTTACAAAATGAAAATCCAACTGTAGAAGATTAATACATACATCTAAATTACAGAGAGATTCATTCGACCTTAAAGCAAATAGAGAAATAACAACAAAATACGCTGTTTATCTTCTTCGAAGCCGTTTTGAAGGTCCAGGTTCTCCCAGTTCAGAATCTGTAGGGGGTAGAAAGAAGCTGTGGTCCTTTAATTGTTCATCTCCTTGTTTCGGTAATTCCAAAAGCTCCTGGAACAAATTATCTTCTTCAGCAGTCTCATCCAAAGATGAAATTTCTGCAACATTTTCACAATTTGTGCCACTGTACTGTTTGCACGTGCTGGAGCATTTTAAACCTGCCTTGTGACAAGAACAGGCTCCAGTACAATTTTTCTTGCAGGTACAAGGTACAATACAAGGTAGATTCTGAGTAACTGAATCTCTTTTCGTGTCAACATGCATTAGACCTTGCGTCCTGCGTTCCCAACCCCTTTTCTCTGGATCAATTATGTTGCCCAACCAACTTTGAATTTGGTGGTAGAACCGATACGAGTGATAACGTCCAGCATGCCCCCCCCCCCCGCACGTTGGATGTAGCCCTGCTAGATTTATCTTAGCTCTGTATACTAGTTTTATAAAAAGATTAAATTGCAAAGTATCCAAAGATAGGTTCAAATACTTTACGTCACCTGTGTATAATATTTGCAAAATGTTTTCTCCATGTTCTCTCCAGCTGCAGCTAAGGAAGGCATCATGATGACAGATTGGGTCCATAAATACTTCAATAGCTTCCTTAATTTTAGGAGTTTTTTTTTTTTTTTTTTTGACTATTTTGTACAACTTAATTTTGCCTTGGCCAAAGATTGCCGAAGTCGTATCACACCCACTAGACGCATGGATGAAAAGAATATTGCTGTGGTCAAACTTAAAAGATTTAGTGGCTGAAAAAACAAATCACAAGCATTCCCTCTTCCAGGTTTTAAAAAGAACAAGTTGCTGAAAGGCTGTCCTAAAGCTGTCATCAGTCCTCTCGCTCACTATAACAACCTTTTCAATTTCTTTTGCCTTTGAAAGAGCAGTAAGTGAGTGAGTCGGCATCATCTTGAGTCTGCCTGACTTCAATACCACACTCTTCGAAATATGTCTCAAGAAGTAGAATAAGACAATTCTTTTTGTTATAATTTGCTAGAAATCTTTCTTTAGGAATTTAGTTAACATGTTAGGTTCAACCATTACTTCAAGGGAAGAGAGTGATTGCTCATTGATATAGCGTTTGTGACAGGCAGTGTGAATTGCCACTTCTTTTAAGAACTTCAAAAAACGCTGATGTTCTTTATTTTGCCGTTTTGCGCTGCATCTTTGAAGATTTTCTGTTCCCTTCTCCTTCACAATCTTTATTTCGCATTCATGCAAACTGATTTCAAAAAAAAAAAAAATAATAATGATAATAATTTTAAAAAAAAACCACCTTGGTCAGGCGTAATCATTTCTAGGAAAAAAATTGTAATTCAGAACACACAAATTTATAAAACATACTCTCGCGCAAACCCTGAAGTGACCAACATGAGTAGTTAATGAGTCGATTCATCTCATTTGGAGAAAAAAGGGGGGGTGGAATGGGGGTGTTTTGTTTAAACTAAAGGGAACGGAGGCATTTACCCTCAGCTGTGAAAGACAAATGATTTCCAAGGTCAGACTGCCGGCGTTTCTCCTTTTTTCCTGCGTTATCCGATGCGCTTTCAAACACTTCGCTGAAGGGGTTCGGAAAAAGTGTGACTTTCAAGAAGCTGTAACTCGCTTGCTTTTCATGCTACAAAAATGTTGTAATGACAAAAGTTAAAGGAAATTTAATCCTCTTTAACATTTGCATTGAAAGTTTTTTTGTAATTTTAACCCTTTTTGAGATATTTTGAAAATATTACAAAAAGTCACAAATTTTTGGGGGGTTTCGGCCCCCAAAAGTTCTCCCGAAGTCTTTCGTGTTGGATAACTTGGTTTTTTCATATTGGCACTAGTATACACAAATTTAAAAAATAAAATCTTTGACCCCATTTTTTGTAAGGCAAGCCCGTTTTTTTCTACCTATTGACTGGACTATACAATTACTATTAACGTTACTGTTATATGGCACCAAACTTTTGAAACAATGGGTTTCATATCATTTTAATCATTTAATAGGGAAATTGCATAAAATGTACTGTTTTTTGCCCATAACTTTTTTTCTAAAGAACAAATATGGTCAAACAAAGTAATGGGACCTAAGTTGAGCCATCCCCTATCCATTAAAAAAAGAATCATCAAAATCGGTTCACTAGGTGAGACGCTGTGAGTGGACAAAAAAAAACATATATACGGTATGAACTGATAACCGCCTCCTTTTTGAAATCGGTTAAAAAACAAGTAACAGATCTAAGGCAGTCAAATCGATTTTCCCCAAAACAAATGCTTGAAATCCAACATAATTGCAAAATAAAATCAACTCTTAATTGTCGGCGGTTGGATTATCCGCGGTTTGGATTATCCGCAGATCTCTTTACATTTGTTTTTTTTAAACTGTCGTTAATTGGTTCTTAAACTTATGATTGTGTTATTGTTCGTTTTTACCTTTTACGTATATTTTTAACATTCAATGTTAGTAGATGCAATGTAGCAACGCTTTTAGCTATAATTTAAATGTATATGTTAAATGAGTGTTATTCATATTTTTTAGCTATTAGTATCGTTTTTTACCCGCTATGCGGATTATCTGCGGTTACCGTGCCACCCTATTCCGCTTGCCTCAGGAGTTTACTGCACACCTGGCATTTCTGCGATCAAGTTCGGGGAAAGCTTTCTACGAAATTAAGTGCTTAAAAACGAAGGAATAAATTTATTGCACAGCGAAAGATGGATGCGAGAACTTTTATACTGAGGGGCGGAGAAGCTGAATAGAAGTTCAAACAAGTCGTTCAAAGAGCTGAAAGTATGCTCATGATAGTTCGAGAGAAACGTGACTGGATTGTAAAATATTAAAATTGCGATTTGCAAAAGAATTAAAAGAAAAATGTTTTTCAAAAGTAAATATAGCAGTTCATATTAAGTTCTTTCGAAGAAGTGATGAATTGCTTGGAAGATGGCAAGGTATTTTTCAATATTGATCGATTCAACTCCATTAAGAAGGATTGCAGCCAGTAATAATTTATAGTGAAAAGCAAAAGTTCAACTTCTACGAGTGTATTTTGGAGCATAGAAAATCCGTACTTATTGGAAACGTATGTAGGTCAAATTTTCAAATTGCATGGATTTTCAAAAAAAAAAAAAAAAAAAAACAAGCAAATACCGTTTAGGGAAAAATTATGCCATTTAATCAAAAAAAAATGTTATACAATACGAGTATGTATTAACATGCAATACAGTACGTGAGGCTACAATATGTAATTACATTTTGTAAGAAAACGTAACGAAAATTACCTTTTCTTGCTTACGGAAAAGGAAAACGAAAAATAATATTGTATTCCATGAGAAACTACTACACATTAATTAAGCAAAGAAAATAACCGAACGTCTAAAAAGTACACGACAAAAAAAAAAAAAAAATTTACTGATTTCTCCAAGGAAAAGACTTTAACTCATTTAAAAAAGCAATCACTTTTAACTGAGAGATCTTTGAAACTGTTTTGAAATTAAGAAAACTTCAAAGGAATGCGTTCGCATTTTCACCGTTTCGGATTTTTGCCGTTGAACTGTTGATTTACCTAAAACTAGTCCTTTGAAAGAAGCGATGAAGTGCCTGTTTGGTGACAAGAAACTACAAAATGTTGATTAATTCAACGCCATTATAAAGGATTAACAGTAATATTTTATAGTTAAAAGTGGATTGGAAAATATTTTCAGTTTTTAAATTCAATATAAAAGGAGCGGTACTGTTAATTGCCCCCATACAGTTATTGACTCCAACACACTGTTATCATTCCAACTTTTTTTCACAATCCTGAACAATATTCAAAATATCTTTCGTACTTTAATTACAGTGAGTTAGGACGACTTTTGAACCATTTGTATTGACTGTGAACAACTTTATACCCTTTTATGCGTCTGACTGAAAAAGCCAGCACTCTACTGACTAGGTTACAATATCCGTTTTTAGTTTCGTATTTGGGTCATTTCATGCGAAATGAGCAAATCTGCTGTGGCTGACATGTCACACATTTCAATGAAAATTTTTATTTAGGTAAATCATGCATATCTATGAGGGAATGCAAAGTATGAAAGTTTAAAAACTGTTTGTTGCTTTATTGTTAAAATTGGAAGTTGATGCTTACGCTAAGCTTAAATTTTCCGAGTTCATGGCAACCAATTTCTGACTCAAAATCTCGGTTAAAAGGTTGGAAAAGTTACCAAAATCGGATAAATTTCCCTACCCCATAATAACCCCCAAAATATATAACTTTTATGTTTACATGAAATAGTTAATAGAATACAAGCCTTCAAAAATGCAACATTTAGCATTTATCAGAATGCTGTTCGTTTTGGCCAATTTTCAGTCGCATGTAACAACTAAAATAAAAAATATTAAGCCAAAATGTTTTTGGTGTTTTTATCTAGGCATTAAAGGAACCTGTATACCAAATTTCATAAAAATCTGTTACCATGCGGCCACCGCTTTTTTTTAATTTTTGCTCATTTAGTATGGAATGACCCATTTTGAAAATCCAATTGGCAACTCTGTACGCAGCTCAGTATGTCATCTAATCATTCTGAAATGACTGGAAGCTATTTAGGGTCATTCCATAGAAATGACAACCTCAACCTCAGAATTTTTTTTCCCACAAAGCCCTTATTGTGACCTATCGTTTTATTCAGCATACTTTCTAGTACATAAATCCAGTAACAGTTTGCAAAATCTTCGTCCGGCGTTTTTTTTCTGGCTCTAAACGTGCGAGGTTGTACAAAAGGCTTAGCATAAGCAAAAAACATGTATCTAAGTTTTCTTATGCAATGTAAAAATTTTGAAAATTTTTAAAAGAACATGTTTTTTCTAAAAGATTAGGTGATGGCCCAATAAAATTGACTGTTCGTTTTGCACACATTATAAGATAAGTATTTTAATTAGTTGGTTATTTCACTGAACATATTTACGTTACGTTAGTCACGAAAATGTACTATTTTCTACTTAAAAACTAAACCAGATGATTGAACCAAACAGCACTTTTTATTTTTTTACATATGTGTCATATCTACTTAAAAAGTGCAAAATATTTATTTTAGTATCAGTAGATATAAAATAATTACTGTTACTAACGTAACATTTGAGCTGTGACTAACGCAACAGTTTGCATGTGACTAACGTAACATTTTAAAAATGACTGATAATACTTAAAACTTATTTAATTAATTGTACATTTTTATGAACAATTTTGAATAAGTGGGCATTCTATATTCATTACAAATATTTAGGGTGAAAAAAAACCAATAATATTACATTGTAGACCTTCTGTCTACTTAGAAAAATACATTTTTAAAGGTCTTTAAAGAGATACTTCCAATTAAAAGGATTATCATTTTAAAAAAAAGGTAAGTAAAGCAAAATGAGTACTTTGCTGAATGTGCATTCTACACAAGAATCCATGCTAAAGAACTAAGAAAATGGAAAGACAGTCTTAACAAAGGAGAACGTATCGTTTTTTTTAGAAAATACATCTCCATCTATTATTAAAATTAAATACTAATGGCAGCTCGTTGGAAAACATTTGAAGATGTTACATGATACAGTGACAATAAGCGCTGCTGCAGCATATATCAGAAAATGCATGAATGATCATTTAGAAATTTAAACATTTGCAGTGATATCTGGAGTTAGTATGCTTTCTGCAAAAATGTTCGATTTTTTTTTTTTTTTTCAATATTACGTTTTAATTCAGGATGCACAACACTATTCACTCGATGAATCAGTAACTTAAAAAAATAATATGCCGTTGAAGACTACTACGGTGTTTCTTATAATGATAACTAGTTTATCGGCAGAACACTACAATTTGGTGAGACTATCAACTTGTTTAAAGTTAACATTTTAAAAGAGAGATATTTAGGATTCAATTAGCCCAAAAATGGAGATTACTCAGTTAAAGCAGTTTATTTGTTTATTTTTTTTCGCACATTCAAATTGAGCTAATTGAACTGAATCCTTCCATTCAATTTCTTACACTAATATAGAGAAAAAGTAAAGAAATAACAATAATGCAACATAAAAAAGGTTCATAAAAAGTGTAAAAGTAATATAAAAGCAAGAGAATAATTACAAAAAGTTTTTTATATACATTCATTGCTTGTTATTCGATGGTTACGTTAGTCACGTTACGTTAGTCACACACAGTTTTTCGTAAAAGTACCATTAAGGGCCAAAAAAGATTCATCTGTAATAAATCTGTAGTATATTTTTTTATATAGACTGTTTACCTCTTACAAATATATCGGCAAATTTTAAATGCCAATTTTAAATGTAACTTTCAGAAAAAAAATTACCTCGTAACATAAGCATTGTTTATCAGGGTTGCAAAAATGTTACGTTAGTCACGATCCATTTTTTGGTGAAAAAATACCTGCTAGTGCTTATTTTGCTTCCAATTCTCGGTAAAAATGAAAAATAGTCACCTTGTACATTTTAAATCTGCATATTAAACCAAAAAAAAAAATTTTACTCCCGGTGTAAATAAAAAGAGTTAGAAAATCAGCTGCGAATGTTACGTTAGTCACTATGGAATGACCCTTTATAGTATGGCTCTGATTAGTTGAGTTATGACCTTGACGGTGTTAACCTCTTTTTGGGGTGGCAGAGAAGGATCATTGACACAGAGTTGAGTTGGGTTAATTTTCGTAGTTGTTACGCTAACGCATTCCAACTCAAATCTGCGCTAAAAGCACGTTTTTTTTTTCACTGAAATCGAAAAAAAAGTGGTAAACATTGTCAAGGTCATAGTTCAACAAACCCGAGCCCCAATATACTCTTGATAGCTGATTTGAAGTTGTTGAAATCTCTCGTAATTTTCTTTTTTCAATGTAATATTCTTGCAATAAAATGAATGGAATAAATCTCTGGGACCCAATAAAGCAAAGAATGAGAAGTTTTTTACAAGTGCATAACTAACACAAAGTACCATCAGCTTTGTTACTTCACCCGAACTCGTAGAAAAATTAATTGCGCTGTTTCAATAGGCTTATAGGGTGCGCACAAAGCAAAAAAAAAAAAAAAGTTATATTTTCCAGTGTATTGAAATAATTCCTTTTTCCGCATTCAAGTACATCACAAATCTTCTCTGAAATCAATAATTTTAATTTTTCACTATTAATGATCATTCTTGACTTTAGAAAAATGATTAGAAATTTAATTTAGAAAATCTATTGTATAATGTTTTTTTTTCTACAGAAATTTGGGACCAATATCTCTAACGCTTCCCATTTACAGAAAAAAAGGCGGATCACTTTAGCTTGAAGACCTATATTACCACCATTGGCTTTTCGAGTGCTTTTAATTTGACGAAAGGTTTCTTGCAGTAGACCAAGATTTGAAAATGGACGGGTTCAGTTCAAGTTAAGGATTTCAATCCTACTAATGGAAAGGAATAAGATTCCTTTAACCCTTAAATGCATGATTTTTAAAAACACTTTAAAACATGTCCTTTTGCTTTAAACTTCTGTTCAAGTCATGAGAAAAATATTTTAAGAAATCACAGTTAAATTTAAGCATGGTTTGTGGTTAAGCAATTATTTGTCAACATCGGGCTTTAGCTGAAAAAACAACAAATACTTTCCTGTAAAATGGACCAGAACATTGATCAAAATTGAAAAGAAATGCTTTAATATTTAAATAGCAGTAAACCTTTATTCGTCATAGAATTAAAAGAAGTAAGCATTTTCAAGTGCATTAAACTGGAAAAAAATCCTACATTTGCGAATGGCAAAAAAAAAAAAAAATCAATTTTTGTTTTCCATCCGACATTTACCTGTATAAAATTGATTTAACAGCGTCTACAGTGAGCATTTTCTTGGTTATTGGCAACTACTGAGCTGTAATTTGTTCTTGTACTAATTTAGAAGACTAAATTGGGTATGTTGGCCAATGGCAACACGAATGCTCGGGGTATTCCTTAGTAATAAAGTGTTGAAGTTACTTCTTCTTTGTAGGGGACAAGATAAAAGTAAACGGCGTCATGGTGTGTGTGTGTGTGTGTGTGTGTGTGCACTGTTAAAAAAATCCTGAAATTTTACGGCAAAAGTTATTGGCATCCATGCTGACTGTAACTTTTACCGTAAAATCCTATTTTACTGTAAAATTTTACGGTAGAATAAACGAGAGTTAAAAAAACGCAACATGCGAGCAACAGGTTCGAACTCGGAACCTTTGCATTGGCAGGCGGTTTTGTGGACCACCATTTCGGTTAGAACACATCAATTGAGGGGAAATACAGTGTTATTTGCTTCGCACTGTAAGTCATATCGTGTATCAATTGGCACTGCAATTTTTTTTTTTTTTTTTTGGTACAAATTACTGTAATTTTTTTCTGTACTGTAAACATACCACTTTACAGTAATATTTTCCATAAAAGTTTCCTGAATTTTTAACAGTGATGTGTGTGTGTGTATGTGTGTGAAAAAAGAGAAAAAATCTGTTTTTGTTAGCGAATATTATTTTATGCTTATTGCAATGTAAATCGTAACGTTGTTGCATTGAAAAACATTTTGTAAATACTGATACACATTCTTCCATACATTTTTTCATTTTGAAAACGATACATTTTGGGCCCACAAGCCTGTTAAATTCAAAAATAGTTGGCGTGAATAAACTCATCGATGCTACAGCTAGATAAAATCCAAGAATATTTGTAATTCAATGAATAAATGCATTGAAGCAGTTAATAGTTAAGACAGTATGGTGCGAAATAACTTCATTTTTTACTAGTACTTGAAAAATCAATTAATTGTATTGATTTTTATTTTCATTTAAATTGAACCATGCAGCCCGTAAATGAACGCTATTCATTTTCTTTAACCCTTTAATCGAAAATCTGATTTTATACAACGTTTAAACAGCAGCAGATGCAACTGTTCTACGAATTTAACCACATCAAATCGCACTACATAAACTTCATATCCTAATTGTCTAAAATATTTTTTTATTATATCCTAAAGTCATCGAAAAAACATAGCCATACTTTATTTTTCTTTTTTAATTCAAGTATACCGTTTAATTTCCTAAAAACTTCCAGATTTTCGGAATGTTTTAAAGACTAAAATTTACAAGTTAGTCTTTGTTTCAAGCAGTCACCGAGTTGTGAACTAGTTTTAGCTACCGAAAACTGAGTCCTTATTGAATGTAAAAGTCCACTTGTAAAATGATCCTGTTTTGTATGAAATATATTTTTTTTTATCTGACAGCGGTAGAGCGGCCATTTGTCAATGTTTTTCTTTCCACGATCGAAAGAACAATTCAAAGAAGCCGAATGTTTTCTTTGCCGATAACATGTCGTTCTACTTGATCAAAATCTCCTGGAATGAACGAGGATTCGATTCCATCCAACACCAACAACAAGTTCTTGCCAATATTAGCTTAGCATTTATTCCGGACCACATCTCCGCAGGATCGATTGCCGCCACTCACTTGAAATACCCATTTCCTCACCATTTATGAGAAGGACATATTTTATTGCACACACATAGAAAGATTTTTTTTAATGTAAAATTTTAAAGCGAAAAAAATTTAAAAAAAAAAAAATCAGAACGGACTTCAAAATTGCTCTAAAAAGTGAAAAATAATTTTATTCTTTAAACACCATCGATAATGCTTTTAAACATAGTTTTTGAAGTTGGCGCAAAAACAAAATGTTAAATCCAGTGTAACCATGCTTCGTTCATATTTTTTTCAGAAAAGCATCCAAAGTTACGAACGAAACATTTATATCGTAATTCATATATGCTGTTACCAATGCATAATGTATGTGATAGTGAAGAAACTGGGCCTGGTTAAATTTATAGTTGTATTTGAGTTATGGCTGTGAATGATTTTGTCTATTGTTTTTGCGCCAACTTCAAAAGTTATGTTTAAAAGCATTATTGATGGTGTTTAAAGAATAAAATTATTTTTCACTTTTTAGAGCAATTTTGAAGTCGGTTCTATTTTTTTTTTTTTTTTTTTCAAAATTTTTTTATTTCATTCTTTTTAGAGTAAATGAAGGTATTTCAGAAATAGTAAGAAGCTACCATCACGAAACTTCGCATTTTTTTCTTAAAAATGCTCCATACTAAAAAAAAAAACTATTGACACGCGTTAAACTTTAAGCAATTGGCACTAAAAACTTATATTTGTTCCTCTCTAGAAATCATTTGTAGTTAATTTAATTATAACCATTTAAGTATTGCGTTTTTCCTAACTAATTTACATTCCACAGCATCTAAGTTGCTCATGATTCAATCCTGTATTTTCTTATCTGTTATCGGCATAGATGATAACGATAAAAATACTACAATAGTTGAAGTAAACCTAATGGTAGCATTGTGAAGGCCAAGCAGATCCTAATTACTGTATCACCTCGCTTCCAGGTTAGGTTTACCCCTACTATGGAGCAATAGCACTGAAGAAGGGAAGATTTTGATAATTCACATAGGGTTACTATAAATCAGCAGGGTTACTAAAATAAAATTGTTTACGCCAAAAATGAGACGACAGCGCCAGATTCCCCATTATCGAAACATCCCCTGAAGAAATTTGATGCTTGCTTCAGAGAAGCCTTCATTCAAAATTATCATTACAATTACTATTAATGTTACTGTTGTATGGCACCATAACAATGGGTTTCATATTTAATCATTTAATAGGGAAATTGCATGAAATTTATTTATTTATTTTTTTTTTTGCCCATAGCGTTTTTTCTAAAGGACAAATATGGTCAAAGTAATGGGACCTAAGTTGAGCCATCCCCTATCCATTAAAAAAAAAAAATCAAAATCGGCTCACTAGGTGAGACGCTGTGAGTGGACAAACAAACAAAAAAAAAGTACATACGGTATGAACTGATAACCGCCTCCTTTTTTAAGTCGGTTAAAAATGATGTGATTCTGGTAATTTTGAAGAACTTATTTGTTTAAAATAGACAAGAGAGATTGAATGAAAAAATATGTTGCTTTTTACCATAATTGTAAAAGGTTCGTTCTCGCAGAAACGGTCACTTTCATGTAATTGTTATAGTTTTCGAATGTTTTATGACTCATACATATTTTCAGGGGTTAGAATACTTTTCAGAATAGAGTTGAACAAGATAATTATGCGTAGTCGGAGCGAAAATGAATAACTCCAAATCCTGAAAAATCAGATCATTTGACTCCGAATCTGACTCCTTTACCAAAATATCGGTCTGACTCCGACTCCGCAAACGCTGGCAGAGTGGCAGACTTTGACGGAAAATGACTGATTCCAACTCTCGGAACTAAAAGCCTTCTACTCCCGATTCGACTCTTTAATTCCAAAATCTCTTAGACTCCTTTTTTTCGACTCCGACTCCATAGCCCTGGTATTTCACGATGCACACCATTCCCAGAATTATCCACGGGCAATCCTGCATAGAGCCTTTTTAAGTGGAAGCCTTTTTACCCGACTGCGCGTGCGCGCCGCAAAGGAGGGTAATGTATTTATCAGTCTATGTATGTATGTCCGTTTCTATGTTACCTTCTAGGGGCTAAACGCCTTGGCCAATTTTGGTAGTTCTTACGTCAATCGATTTGTCTTAACCTTGGGAGTGTCACTAAACACATGACAGTAATCAAAATTCACCATATCAACAACCATTTGCCATGTTTTGTCAGTTTGGGATCGGCACACGTTTGGTGTTGCACACTGTGCCCCACGCAACCTGCGTGCGACAAATGCAGGTAGTTTTCGCTGCCTGAAATGTTTCGTTTACCAAGTTTACTAATTGGGGTCTCATTGGCCATTTATATAGCTGTGCTGTGGTTGACTTAAGTTCGCGTATTTTTCCTGAAGGTCAAGCAATCCAAGTTAGGTCCCTAGAGGGACTAATTATCAGTAGTTTGCAGTATCAGTAGTAAATGCACCATCTTATAATCATAATAACTAAGTCAATGAAAAATAAGCAAAAAGTGCAAAATAAAAAATTATTAAATAAAAACAAAAAACTTGACTGCGTAAAAACCAAAAAAACTAAAAAGAAAAATGTATAAGCCCAGTAGTTTAGAATGTTATTAAGTAAAACTGAATAACTACACCGTTGAAATAGTTTTATAACCGTACACAGATAATACAAATCATAAATTCAAAAGCAGAATAGAAGGATCAACAGTCGGGGCCCATTCAAATTTTACAGGGTTCTTTGAAGCAGAAAGGATTGGAGCATCGACTGTTGATCCTTCTATTCTGCTTTTGAATTGATGATTTGTATTATCTGTGTACGGTTATAAAACTATTTCAACGGTGTAGTTATTCAGTTGTACTTAATAACATTCTAAACTACTGGGCTTATACATTTTTCTTTTTAGTGTTTTTGGTTTTTACGCAATCGGTTTTTTTTGCTTTTATTTAATAATTTTTTATTACGTTCTGATGTTTGCTTAACGCACCTTGCTCCGATACATTCTCTTCCCACTTTCGTCAAATTAGTATACCGGCACATACCACCGCACCTCGCAACAAGAAATTCCTGAAACTCAATTATTAATCAGGACAACATGCGACATGCTGTTTGTGATCAAAGTATTTAACGTACCTCGGAGCTATTCCATCGAGCGAAAAACTCTCGGGACTAAACAAACCAACGAGAGAGTGCGTAGTGACGCAAATTTATTTTGAAACATGATCATTAAATTGATAATTAGATGTGATCAGAATATCAAATATTTCGAGGTACTGCAGGGCTCTTTACAGGAGTTGATGACGTTTCGCAAAACTTCAGAATGTTGGTGCCCAATTATCTGCATACTTGGAAACTTTAATTAGCATTTGAAAGAGTAAACTATATACATTTAAATATTTGATTTTATAATGCATGGATATACATACGAATTCTGATAGCACTGAATAGTTTGCCATTAGTTTATTTCATGCTGAAAAAAAGTTTCATAGCGTCAAACGCTTCAATGAAGCATAAACATTCTTTAATATTTCAAGAAGAAAGCATATATTCTCTTTGTCTTTCTATTCAGGTAATGTGAATACGAAATAGACTCTTCTCGGTGAAAGTTTACTCAGAATTAAAGCTTAATCACAGCATTACAGAACACAATTTCCATTTAAATGAATTAAGATTGTAATTGATCTCTAAATCTTGTACTGTAAGTTATACTGAAAAAATGCTATGTAAAGTAACGAAAGTTATAATTTATTCACTGACAATTCCTAGTGCACATGAGGTGCGTTTTAATTCAGAAAAAAAGTTTCTATTTGCCGAAATGTAAACTAACGTGTACTTCTTATGTACATGTCAAAAACGAGTGTTTTATGAATATTCTAAAAACTGTTCCAGAAAGTGTTCTACAAATTCTCTAAAATAAGAGCAAGATGTGTCAATGAAGAAAATGTTCTCAAATGGGTCTCCAAAATTGTTCATAAAGTGTTCGGAGCGAAATAAGTCTCGTCTAAAGTCTTCTGAAGATTGTTTCAAAAAGTGTGGTTTAAAGTTTTCAGTTCTGCAAGTTCCATTATAATATTAACAATAAGCTACCAATTTTCAAAAGAAAATATATATATATATATATAAAAATTGTTATGAGTGTTCTTGTATTTTCTTTATTGCATAACAGTCCATAATCCACGGCAGCATTGATTTAACCATAATATGTCCGAAGCTATCGAAGATTATTAATTAATGTAGCGATAACTACAAGTACATAGGATCTGTCAGACCATTGATCTTCAAAACTATCAGTGACTCTTAATCAATGTAACGGTAGCTATGTACAATCATAGAACATTAATTCTAAAAAAGGTCCAAAAACAGCAAGGGTTCTTCAATAATTTGGCTCAATATATACTCCAAGAAACCATTAAGCAGCAAAAAGTGAAAAACAAGCAAGATTTTTTAAATAATTCCGTCCCAAGAGAGCTGTTAAGAGTCATGAATATGTCCTCGCGCAGCATAGCTTGTGAGTCTGAATTTCACCTATAGGTTAATACTTAATACCGATAAAGAGCAGACCGTAAGTAAGAACTGCCCCGTCAAAGGCAAGGTATAGTTGTTTTGTTAAATCAACCATACCGCAACTACTGAAAGGTATGATTTCCGTTTATTTCAAACCGAAAATCAACGACGTATAAAGAGCATGTTTATTGCTTCTGATTCCTTAAAGTAAAAGTCCCTGGTACTTGCTAATAAAATATGATCTGTTTTCTTCCATTTCCAGTGGTACGCGAGAAGATTGTAAAACCAAAACAACTGAAGATATCGCATTGAATATTGTTCAGATCCCCATGTAGACGAAGAAAATCCAATGAGAAAATTCCTGTCCGTACGTCAGTAAATTCGATAAGTATATAATATATGTCACTAAAACATGAAAAGCAATAGCCCCAGAAGGTGTTGAGAAGCAATCTTGAGCGCTTGATATGAATCCTGTGATATTGCTTTATTTTTCAGCTAAGATTAGGAACTCATGGGGATCTTCCTTCTCAAAGTCTTTTCTGAGCGCAATGAGGAGAAGACAACAATAATAACATATCATGCAATACAACAAACAATAAAGCGTTACGAGGAGTGATATCGACTTAGCTATGAAAAACACTTTTACTCCGATGAAAAATTCAGTTATTACTGGATATTCGAATAAATTACGACAGAAATTTCTGAATTGTATGTAGTCCGCTTGCAATGTATGATTGAAATATACAATTAAAAAGCAATATACGAATAAAAGTGCACATAAAATGACAGCCAACAGGAAAACTATCAGTTTAAATATTCTACTGAATACAATACTCGTTGAAAATAGATGTGATAAAGTTCTCTGGATAAGTTTTCTTCTGGAGTACATCGAAAACCAAAGAAAGCTACCAATGATCGGGCGAAAAGCAGCAAAGAATAAGTGTTGAATATATATTTTATAAAACTCTATGCTACCCCAGCACGCCCAAGTGTAACTCACCAGCACCATCAGAGAAATCACTGGGAAAATCAGTAGTTTGATTCGATCCAAAATACCAGGTTCATCTTTTGAGAGCGATAAATCTAGTCCAAACCAGCTAAAATACCATATCAGCATTTTCTATTCAGGGAATAGTTTTCTGCTTCCTTGGAAAATCTTTAATTTGTCTCTGAAATTTTGAAAGTGCTTCATTTTGGAAAGAAAATTTGCTATGATTTGTATGGTTAAAAAAAAAACTTCCTTTAGAACACATAAGTGAAGGAAGTTAATTAGTGCACAGAACTAAAAGCATTCTTCATTGTTCGGAACCATTTATGAAAGAAGAACAGAACTTATATACAAAAATATTACCCTTATTCTTGCAGTCAAAATTTTTAACTTTCTTCAAAAAATAAATCTAGAAGTTACAGGTCTGAAATATTTCTATTTGAAACCTTCTCGATATATATGCACGTAAAATAAAATTGCAGTTTCCTCAATTTTGTATTATATTTTTTGAATGACACATTTGGTTATGTACTTCATAAACGGAGAAGCAAATTCATCGTATTTCTAACTCAATGCATTTGTATAAACTATTATATTGATGCAAAACGTTACGTTTAACAGAAAACGAGAAAAAACAAGTATTTACTGCATTTATTAAAATTTAGTAACAAGCATTTTGAATTTCTTGCAGTTTCGATATCCTTTGCCGTACGCCATTTTGTTAGGGTTTCGATAAGATTTGTTATGTAACTACAAACATGGACAGATTTTTGAATGCAATTTTCATGCAAAGTACCGTAAAAGAAAATTAAATATTCATTAGGAAAGTAAATTTGAAATAGTTTTCAGGGGGGAGGGAGAGATTTTCTCGAATCACATTACTGCTTGTGATTGGATAAAACTATTGACTTACATTTAAATAACCCAAATATTTGCCTATTTATCAATAAGCAATCAAGTAATGTAGTTAATGATAGCTCTAAAAAAAAAACGATCACTAAAAGCTTTTGCCCTTTATTATAGCAATTACCAAGTACCTTTGTAAATCCTTTAAGAGTTGGATAATTATCATTTTTCAAATAAGTAAAAATAAAATTACACATTTTTCGTGTGAATGTAACAAAAAGTTTCAAAACGTTTTTAGATTACTTGAGAGTTTAACTAATATTATAGATAATAATAAAAGTATGCATTTTTCGTTTGAGTATTTCCTCTGTATTTTAATAGAAATATACGAATGTTAAGATAAAACTCGCAGCGAAAATATTTTTGAACTCAATGCACTAATTGTTTTTTAGGCCATCTAACATTTAGATAACCCCACCTAACTATATTACCCAATTGTCAAGACGCATTAAAATAATGGAGGTAATTATTACTAGAACCGGTCGTTAAAAATTTTTTGTCTTTCTAAGAGTAATGCCCACAAGTTTTATTTACGTAAATAAGTAATGAATAAATTAAATATTTTTCGTTTGAATGTGGCAAATATATATTGAACGTCATTTTTCTTTTGGTCAAACTTTAGTATTTTCCTTGTACTTTATTAGAAGTACTGAAACTTTAGATAAAACTTACACTAGAAATATTTTTTTACCTCAGTGCAGTAATTATTCTTTATGGTCGTCTCGAATATTTGAAACATATCTTTTTATTGGTTTCAATACGGAACAAAATAATTAAAAAATTATTTTTAATGGAGGTTAGTTTGTGAGAACATTCAATATGCTCCAGAACTATCGTACATTGGACTCATGTAGAGCCAAATAAAAGCAAAACGATCAGTTTTTGAAGTTTATTTTATAGATTACTTGAAAAGGCTACAATGTTTTTCCCTTCTTTCTTTCTCCGCTACCAATAATATTTTGTGTAGAAACGCTAATTGCAGCAGATGTAATGTAGATTTCTGACTTCAAAATTTTAAGTGTTTATTTACATTATTTTCACTATGCTGCATTTTAGGTAAGCTCGGGATGTTTGACAAATTTTTTTGCAGATATCGACCAGTCGCATTAAATTTTATCGTCATAAAATTCGCATTAATGATTGTGTGTCATCAATAAACAAATAGACAAAACATAGTATAAAACACACACTAGTACATGAGTTGATTAAATTTTTTCTAATAACGGAATATTTTAGTAGTAAAACAGTTCCATTGTTTTATTAATTATTGTTCAAAAATTAACTTTAAATCAAGTTTAGGAGCACATAAATTAAAATAATTAACTACAAGTGACAAGAATAATGTTTATCAATAAGTTATTAATTTTTCTTTTTAGTTTTCTCGAAAAAAAATCACATTTTTCATTAAAAATTCAATTTCTTTTTAAAGTATTTCGCTTAGTAACATTTTCGTTCACAGTTAACTCAATGCAATATACATATGAAATTACACTTTCAAATAAATAAATAAAGCTCATGTACTAGAACTATATGAAATTATCCAAACTGTAAATTTTAACGGCGTAAATGCGTTTTATGAGAAAACGATTTTTATCTGCATGAATAAGTTTTCACTTCGGGGAAGGTGGCCCAAAGCGGATAGGTTTTCGGAGAACGCTCGAAAACTGTAGTTTTTGGATTTTTATCGCAACTATTTCGGTTTTATTTCCTAGCAGTGTTCTTGAACTTCACAATAAAAAGCGATTTTTGTATTATTTCAAAACCTAATATTTGTTTATTATCAATTTTTACAAACATTTGAAAAACCCGCTTTGCCCTACTAAGGAGCCCAAAGCGGACATACTTAATTAATCGTGGTTTGGTACATTTGCCAATCAAATATGAAATCATAAATGATTAGAATAGTTAACTAGCTACCTGTCATTATATTAAAAAGAAAAGTGAAACAGTTGTACTTCTCCAATTTCAAGTCAGCACTTTTTTTTTATTTTGTTTTTTGTTTTTTTTTTCTAAACATAAAGTAATAACTGATTAAATTAATAGACTATATAATTGCCTTCCTAAAAAAAAAAAAACCTTTTTAAAGTTGTACTTATCCTATTGAATTCGAAAATCTAAGTCAGCAGACGAGTCAAGAAAGTATAAATAAATATATGATTAAATCCTAACCCGCTTTGCCCAAAGGCACGTTCTTTATTTCAATAATTATAGCCTTAAATTAGAAAACGAAACAAACGAAATGATTGTCGCAGTTTGAAGGTGAGTGGTGTCGGAACAACGTAATCAAAAAAATAAGCTGGTCTTGGACTAATCACAAGTTACAAAACTTCATTTTTTTTAAAGAAATGCATATATTATATTTTCATTTTAAACCTGGTCGCGCCATGCGGCCTCTTCACTGTACCTTAGAGTTGTTCATGTAAACACGGCATACGTATGTATCACGGCTAACACGTCATGGGGGGGAGGCATACGAAGGCCTACCCGTTTTGTGCGACGTACTCGCTTTGGGCCACCCTCCCCTACGTTACTATAGTTAGAATAAAGAAATTTCTTCCGTATTGCGAAGCAATCATAAACTTCTGCTTTAAGAGCCACTGTCTGTAAGAATCAGGCAGTTAACGGCATTTGTGATTGTTGACATTTTTATTCTTTTTTTATATTCACATATGTTGTTCCTTATCATGAATGTAATGTTTGTGCAAAATATGAGCTTTGTCTGCCTTACCGTTTTTGGGAAATTAAATTTTTAAATTTAGCGGGCGTGGCACATTTTTGCGTATTTTTCAGATTTGCAGATTTTAAAGTTCTTGTTGCTTTAAGTGCCCATATAATGACATGGATTTTTAAATTCTATACTATTATATGGTCTTCTTAGATACTATTACAGCTATCAAATCGGTGTCACTACGAGGGCGACGGCCACAAACTCCGTTTAAAAATGACCGAAAATGAAGTTTTTTACTACATTCACTGCCAATTTTCTCAATGCGCCTTCATGATGACACCAACGTTTTTACATAAATTCCTAGCTACACTTGCATACATCAAAAATATGTAATAAAATTGGTGTAACTATAAGGGCGCCAGAAGATATTGAAACTTTTATGTGATAAATTTCCCAAAAATGCAAATGTTTAAAATTTAACTACTACTCTCGCCCTCATAGCAGAGATCTGAAACTAATTAAGTTTTGATAACCAACATGTTCGTCTAACATATGATCTAAAAAAATCGGTGTCACTCTTATTACTTTCGGAAAAATAATTATTCGAAATTAGTACGTTATGGAGTTATTTAAAAAAAGATTTTTCTAATTCGAATGGCTTTTTGCACGGTCAGTTTTAAACTCTAATCTAAAATTACAGTAGTGACACCTAAAATAATATGTTTCTAATGCTTTTTATATAAAAAAAAAGGTTTATAAAAAGCATTAGAAACACAGTAAATCGATACAGGCACAGAACAGATGGACGTATTGTGTAATGTGCATTATGGCTAAAATAGTCGTACTAATATTCATATTTTTTCAACCATACTAATTTTCTATATGTTTTTTTATATTAAAAATGCAGCTATTTATAACATAATGTCTTAAATAGTGATGAACATAATGTATTATATAGCGAGCATTCAGAATCTGAAAAATAATTTGAGGATGACGTAAACTAACACAAAGAAAACATAAAAAATCATATCACCCAGTTTCAGAAAGACGGTCATTTCTTGTTGGTATCTGGTAATTTTGTAGCACTAAAGCTTGGGAAAACATGGTATCCCTGAGAAACAGTAGAAGTTGACCATTTACAAGTAAAGGTCAAATGCATGGCAAGAAGGATTGGAATAAATAAATTTATTTGATTGGAAAAAAAGGCGAGTATTGGTATGACAATCTAAACATATTATGACAATACATCCACCTGTACCTATATCAAAACCAGCATTTTCTATTCAAGATAAAGACGCTCTTACTTTTCAAAGCTGTTTATGTTAAACGTTGCTTCTTTGTAAGAAATTAAAAATAAATATGGTCAAAACACTATCTGGGTGTGATAAGATTAAATTAACAAAATACATAAACAAATAAAATAAATTAAAATTAATAATAATAAATGAAAAAAATGCACCACAACATACTAACTTCGAATGATCATATTTCCCAAAGTAGTAAGAGTGACACTAATTTTATTAGTTCAAATGTTAAACAAACGTGTTGGTTATCAAACGTAATTAGTTTCAGATCTCTGTTATGAGGGGGCTAGTTGTATTCAGATTAGCAAATGGTCAACTTCTACTATTTCTCCGGGATACCATGTTTTCCCAAGCTTTAGTGCTACAAAATTACCAGATATCAATAAGAGATGATCGTCTTTCTGAAACTGGGTGATTTGATTTTTTATGTTTTCTTTGTTTTAGTCTACGTCATCCTCAAATTATGTTTCAGATTCTGAACGCTCGCTATATAATACATTATTTTCATCACAATTTAAAACATTATGTTATAAATAGTTGCATTTTTAATATAAATAACAGATAAAAAATTAGTATGGTTGAAAAAATATGAATATTAGTACGACTATTTTAGCCATAATGCACATTACACAATACGTCCATCTGTACCTATATCGATTTACTGTGTTTCTAATGCTTTTGATAAAGCTTTTTTTATAAAAAGCATTAGAAAAATCTTATTTTAGGTGTCACTATTGTAATTTATATTAAAGTTTAAAACAAACCGTGCAAAAAGACATTCGAATTAGAAAAGTCTTATTTTAAATAACTCCATAACATACTACTTTCGAATGATTATATTTCCGAAAGTAATAGGAGTGACGCCGATTTTTTTATTTCATATGTTAGACGAACATGTAGGTTATCAAACTTAATTAGTTTCAGATCTCTGCTATGAGGGCGAGAGTAGTAGTTATATTTTAAACATTTGCATTTTTTTGAAATTTATCAGATAAAAAATCCAATATCTTCTGGCGCCCTTATAGTGACACCAATTTTATTACATATTTTTGATGTATGCAAGTGTAGCTAGGAATTTATGTAAAAACGTTGGTGTCATCATGAAGGCGCTTTGAGAAAATTGGCATTGAATGTAGTAAAAAAATTCATTTTCGGTCATTTTTAAACGGAGTTTGTGGCCGTCGCCCTCGTAGTGACACCGATTTGACAGCTGTAATAGTATCTAAGAAGACCATATAATAGCATAGAATTTAAAAATCCATGTCATCATAGGGGCGCTTAAAGTAACAAGAACTTTAAAATCTGCAAATTTGAAAAACACGTAAAAATGTGCCACGCCCCCTAAATTTAAAAATTTAATTTCCCAAAAACGGTAAGGCAGACAAAGCTCATATTTTGCACAAACATTACATTCATGATAAGGAATAACATTTGTGAAAATAAAGAAAATTAAAAATGTCAACAATCACAACCTGCCTGATCCTTACAGACAATGGCTCTTAAATCCTGCAAAGTATGTATAAGCCATGATAACCATTGATCATAAAAATTAGATTTGTATTTTTTTCTTTTAATTTCTAGCTTTTTTAAAAACTTTTTTTACACGAAAATTAAAATTTATTTACTGATGTTGTTTTTTTCCTTTCTTACCAGGAAACCACACGAATGTTGTAATAATGAAGAAAATTTCAATAGGTAGAAATCGAAATATATATTGAGGCATTGTGTGCAGCAAAATTTATTTTCTCTCGCCTCCCGGTTATCGAGATATAAGGCTTTAAAGTCTGCCGATGCTTTAGGAAAAGCGCCAAACTTAAAAATTTGCCTAGAAATTCAAGGTGCTACGCGAATTCGCCCTCTGTTAGTAGCAGAACACCATCTGCAAAGCGTGTGCAAGATGTCTTCCGTTACTCACCAAAACTCGCTAAATTTGGTAACCTTTCGTAAAATTTCGGCAAACTTTAAGACTTAATATTTTTATAACGGGGATATGAGGTGAAATAATTAGGGCGCCAAAAAAAGGTTTTCACTATGCTCTTTTGCTTGCTATTTATTCCGATTTTTTCCATTATTACACGATCGCACGGTTTCCTAAGGGAACTACAAGCTGGGCTGGCGCTTAGCAAAGGACCTTCCCCGGCGCAATGCACCATTACGTCCGTGGACTACTTTCGACTACCAGCCTCCAAACCCAGGTTTGCTGACCCGCGTGTGGTAAAACCTAAGGCGTATTGCTAAAAAATGGGGAAAGACGGAGAAAAGTATGTAATAAATAAAAAATAATAATAACAAAGGTCGTTTGTTATACTAAATATCGTAGTATATTATTCATATAATATTGAATTATATTAATATTTCGCCAATTCTCTTCAGGCGTCGGACCTCTTCCTTGTTCATCAGTGTGGCACCCCCTTGCAATTTTGTGATAATTTACTTTCTATTGTTAGCCTCATGTGATACTTTGTGGTACATGAGGAGTTTTTTGAAATCTCTTATAATAAAAAAATGGGCCTGATTGCCACAAGGGAAAACAGAAGAACTGCCCCGGGTCCGCAACCCATTCCCATTATAAAATAAAGTTTGAGAAAACTGAACAAATTGTTTTGATATTGAAAACGAAGAAAGAACTGTATTTAATAATGTACAAACAATCATTTCATTAAAATATAGTTTTGTCTGAATATCAATTTTACAAGAAAGAAGTCATACAACACAAAGATTTAGCAAGTCATGATATGAAAAATGTTCAGTTAAACATGAATCATTTATGAAACAATTTAGGATCTTTGCTCTCTTAAATAACGTCAATTTAGTATGTTTTGCAATAAGTAATTAATAAATTCATGCATATTTATGTGTTACTCGACCGATTGTGTTGGCTACTTTTGTTCAGAAAATATTCACTACAGAATTCTTTAGTACTCCACGTATATTGCAATATTTGTTATGACTCGGTAGGCCATTCTAATAATAATTATCCATTTATATGAAATCAATTTAAATAAAACAAGATTGATAATAGATAAGCAAAGAGCTTACCTTCATTTGTTCATCTGTTGTTCACGTTGGGCCTTCTCTCTATAATCATTTTATATTTCCTTTAATTGTGTAGTGTTGTCATTATTACATGCTTTATGTAGTCACTGCTCAATAATTTAACTAATAAAGAAATTAAATACATTTATTAGCTAACGTTACATCACATATCTACACACTACGGTGGTTCGAGAGAGACTTCATTTTTTACGTGAACAATTTGTTTATCATCAATGGATAAATTTATTAACGCTCTTGCTTTTTGATCTTTTTTAGACCAAGCTTCAGTTAGAGGGTTCGGTGGATTACCGATTATATGGTCATACAAATCTTCTTTAATGAGAAGCATTTCAGCTTTGAATTTCCACACGGCATAATTGTTTTGATTTAATTTATCAATTGTAAAGCTTTCTTTTGAAGAAGAAGCCATTTTAATTATACCGTTTTTCTGACTTTTATTAGATGTGCTTGAATATTATAATAATTTAATTCAAATGTATTAATTAGCTTTTGCCTTTAAATGAGATTCGAGCGAAAGAGCGCTTCAGTCTCATAATCTGTTATGATATCCCACAAAAATACCTTGAATAGCTGTGTCATCTAGCTTTCCTCGCTTAGTTTTATTAATATACGCATACGCTTTACATCCAAATATTTTTATATTGGATAGATCGGGTTTATTATTTGTCCACAGTTCATAGGGAGTTTTTTTCTTTAGCTTTTGTGAGGAGCCGATTTTGAAGGTAGGTGGCTGTGTTTATTGCTTCACCCCAAAATTTCTGAGGCAAATTTGCTTGGGACAGTAAACACCGAGTCATTTCAACTAAACTTCGGTTTTTTCTCTCTGCTACCCCATTTTGAGAAGAGCAATATGGTACAGTTAATTGATGCTGAATACCTTTTTCTTTTAAGAAATTTTCAATCTCTTTATTTATATATTCTCCGCCATTGTCTGATCTTAAAGTTTGTAAAGTCCGCCCAAATTTATTTTTAGTCATAGCGATATATTCCTTTAATTTTGTCAGCACTTCGCTCTTTTTAGATAGTAAGTATATGATTGTAAACCTACTAAAGTCGTCTATGAAAGTAAGAAAATATATTTTTCCTCCAATAGTTGGTGTCTTAAATGGACCTGATAAATCAGAATGAATTAACTCGAGAATTTGTTTTGATTTATGATGTGTTTGCTTAGGGTAAGGTGCATCAGTTAATTTTGATTTGATGCAAATCTCACATGAAAAATTGTGTGCACAATTTTCTAATTCTAATCCCGTTGCAAGTTTCTTCGATGCTAATTCTTTAATTGAATTGTAGTTTTTGTGTCCTAATCTCTTGTGCCAAAGTTCAATGCAATTTTTCTTATTGCACTGATGAGTTAGGTTAGCAAAACATTCATCTTTAGAATTATCTAATATTACTTCATAAAGATTTTGCTTTAATTTTCCTTCCAGAAAAGTTTCCCCTTCATATGTTAATTTGCAACGATCTTTTTCAAACGTTACAGTGCAACCATTCAATGTTGCTTTGCTTACTGACATTAAATTAGTTTCAAGATCTGGAACGTATAAAACATCTTTAAGTGTTATGTTACAAGTGTTCCCATCCGAAATACTCGTTTTAAGTTTGACGCTTCCAATGCCATAGGAGCTTAATGATTCACCATTCGCGACTGTTACCGAGCTGTGATCATTATTCATTTCAGTAAATAAACGCTTGTCATTAAATATATGCGAGCTGCAAGCTGAATCTACCAAAACACTGTACCTCTGGATCTTGTCTGAGGAGAGATAAGCCAGATCCCTACTTGAGGTTTTATATCTTTCTCCTTTTGAAAGTGGGTCATCGGAACTCGCTTCACTATATGCGTTTGATTTCGGAACTCTATTCGTCTCGAAACAGAGCGATGAATTATTTAGGAATTTTTCATTGCTTTTGGTATTATTTGTCAGATAGTTACTTTGTTTCTTTTTTAAATGCCAGCACTCAAATTTCTCGTGATTTTTCTTGTGACAATATGTACAGAATTTTTTATTCTCACGTTTTGAATAATTTTTCTTTTTATTTGTATTGTTTGCTTTGTAAGCGCTTTCATTAATTGAAGTGGAATTTTCAATTCTTTTGTTATATTCGTCTGTTAATTTACCCTGTATAAAATTTGAGTTTAATTACTCGACCGCTTGTGTTGGCTACTTTTGTTCAGAAAATATTCACTACGGAATTCTTTAGTACTCCACGTATATTGCAATATTTGTATTAAATAATTTCTAGGGAGCAATTTTATCTGTTTTTACTTCCTTTTTAAAAAAGGAAGTATTGTATTCGCGAAAAAACGACCTTAATTTCCATTTTACTCACCCCCGAATGAATATTGAATTTTTTTTTTCGACTCGACCACACGTGGATAAGTGCCTAAGAACGTATAGACACGCAAAATATCCATAATGACGATTCCCGAGTTAATTACAACGCATTTTCTCTTGACGTCTGTATGTGCGTACGTATGTGCATATGTGCGTATGTGCGTATGTATGTCGCATAACTCAAGAACGGTAAGTCCTAGAAAGTTGAAATTTGATATGTAGACTCCTAGCGGGGTCTTGTTGCGCACCTTCCCTTTTGGTTGCATTTGGCTGTTTCTAAAGGGGTCTTTTGCCCCTTTTTGAAGTGAAATCATTGTTAATTTCGATGTAAACTCAAGTGGTTTTTAATTTGGCGGAAGCTTGGCGATATATCGCCAATTTAAAATTATTTATCGCTATTTAAAAGTATATGAGTTATTAAGATTTACTACGCAAAATAAACTGTGTACTTTACGAAACACAAAGCCTGAGCGTCAAATTTGGAGATAGGACAATCCCTAAGCGTAAAGGGTCCAAACATATTTGCCAAAACATTCTAAAGTCTGGCCCCACCAGGCTTTAGTTGGGACCTGAATATCTGAATTTATGTCGTATAAATATTTCAAGTATTGGTAACTGTCTATGAACATAATTTTATAACCAATATTTGTTTCCTGCGAAATTCAAAAATCTTTTCCGCGAGATATGGAAATCATTCCAACGTACCACATAGAATAAGTTATGCGATTCTCATCATTTGAGGAATAAGTAAAATGTACAAAATTAAAGTGACCTTTGTAAACTATACCGCTTAGCAATAATAAAAGCTGTAAAATTTCAATAAATAATGCCGCAAAATTTTCAGCGTAATATTTATTTTGAGAGAACAATTTTTCAAAATCTAAACTATACTTCTTCTTTAGCTTCCATGTGTGCAATTCATAATTGTTGAAAGACACGCAACAGTTTTTTAACAAATCTGTTTCTTTTCCCATACTTAATAAATTTGTAAAAACCAAATTGCTTTCATTTCCGTGGTTCAAAATATTAATGCATTTTTCCATTTTGGCTTAGAGTCAAAAATAAAACTGCTTGGTTAAATGGTGTTTTTTTTTTTTTTTTTTTTTTTAAAGTTAATTTTATTGACTTGATATTTTCGTTTTATTCATTTCCAATGCCTTTTTTTTTTTTTTGTATGCATGTTTGGTGCATTTTTGGTATTTGAATTTACTTGTTTAGTTAGTTTGGAAATTTTTTGTTGTTTCGCGTCATATTTCATCAGCAGAAATATATATTTTAAACACTATTTAAAAAGAAGTATGTTATTATATTAAAAAGTTAACAACTGTATATATTGACTGCTAAAAATCAATAAATGAAGCTATAAAGAACTCAGTATAATTATTTCACTTTTTTTTAAGTCTTCCTTTTTATCATTTTATGATGATAATAATAAGTGATATATTTCAAGCACTTTTCTCTTTTACTTGTTTTTTTCTCATATTACCTTCGCATTTTATAAAATATTTCCAAAGAATCATATGTTTTATACCGTCCTTACGTAATAGTATGTAATATTTTATACACACATTTAAATATATTTAATAGTTAAAAATTGTGTTCATAGACTGCAAAAGATCAACAAATGAAATTATTGTGAACTCAGAACCATTTTGAGTATTTTCATGTCTTATTTTTATCATTTCACATTTTGTGAACAAAGTTTTTAAAACTTAGGGATTTTAATTTGTATCCATGGATTTTTATTCAGTAAAACATTAGATTAACCCTATAAGCAACAAAAGATTTGCGGCGAAGTGAAACCATTTAATTCAACCCAAATACTTAAGTAATAATGACGTTACCTCAATATAACTTTCAGTTTAAACATGACAGTATAAAGGCAGCTGTTCAGTAGAACTCCGATTATCCGAATTCCAACTATCTGAACCGCTGATTATACGAATCTCTTTCAAAGTTTCGGCAAACAAATTAAGGTAATTGCACTTGATGCGATTCGCAAAGTAATGATTCTGTCATCGCACGCTAATATGCCCCCCCCCCCCGTCCCCGCAAAGATAGTCAAACAGCTTATTTTGACAGAGATGTTTGGCAAACGATGACTTTCGTTAACAGTACGGAGTTTGCATATTACATACTGCATTAATGTATAGCACTTGTTAGTATGTTTAACATGTAAAGCGCTAGCTTTCTATTTGTTTAATTTAATGCTCTATTTCTTTAGAAATAGGTTTTTCTCTCCCATTTTCAACATACATGCAGTGATTTATCTTTCTTTACTAATAATAAAGCAATAATGAAAGTCTGGATGTCTGGATCTCTGTCTGGATCTCTCTCTGTCTCTGTCAGGATCTCTGTGACACGCATAGCGCCTAGACCGTTCGGTCGATTTTTATGAAATTTGGCACGAAATTAGTTTGTAGCATGGAGGTGCACCTCGAAGCGATTTTTCGAAAATTCGATTTTGTTCTTTTTCTATTCCAATTTTAAGAAAATTTTCCCGAGCAAAACTATAAGATGGACGAATAAATTACGAAGTTATCATAACGTGGAACCGTAACATGGGCGAGCCAATTGGTGAAAAATTTATCATACATTATTTGTAAATATACAGGTAAACCAAAATACCTTTTAATTTTCTACTACGGGCAAAGCCGTGCGTATGTGTGTATGTGTGTGTAGGAGTGTGTGTTTGTGTCTGTGCGCAGGCATGAGTGCGTAGGCGTGTGTATGCGTGTGTGTGTAGGATATGAAAGCAACCTGGAGTCGGTTTTCCGCAAGAGGAGCAACATCAAGAGGCCGGTCGACGCGACGGTGGTGCTGGCAGAGGGAGGTGGTGGGAAATTAAAATCAGCTTAACATCAAAAACAGTCAAGTGAGAACAATAAATCGTGATTGCTCAAAAAAAACTTGTAGAGTTTCTTTCTCCTGTAAAGTCAACGTTTTTGTTGCGTTGGTAATATGTTCGTTTAAGTAATCCTTTCAAACCCCGAAGGGAATTGTGTTACATTTTAAAGCTAACTTTACGCCAGGTTATTCCTCAAATGGCGTTTTACTACAGCATCCTTGTTCAATCAGTACATTCGGCTTATTTTCCCAACATAAAAATAATTTTAAAAATTCGAAAAGTAATCTTAATTGTTTATTAAATTACGAGTCTGAAATCGTATGCGGTAAAATTAAAGAAGTCTCCCTACCCACAAACAGACATATTTTTTTCTTAAATTTAGTTCTTGAAGTAGGTTTTTAGATATTATTCATTCGTAGAGAGTTATTAGCTTTTTTCTTTCTTCCTTTTCTTGTTGTAACATTAAATGGATACCTTTGTTATTTTTACTTCCTTTTACAAAAAAGGAAGTATTGTATTTGCGAAAAATGTCACTCAAAAATCGGCCTTACTTTCCATTTTTCTCACCCCCGAATGAATGTTGAGTTTTTTTTTTTTCGACCCGACCACACGTGGATACATGCCTAAGAACCTACAGACACCCGAAACATCCATTTTGACCACCCCCGAGTTAATTACAACAAATTTTCTCGTGACGTCTGTATGTACATATGTATGTGCGTATGTGTGTATGAGTGTATGTATCTCGCATAACTCAAAAACGGTATGTCCTAGAAAGTTGAAAGGGGCCCCCTAAAGGGGCCTTTTGCTCCTTTTTGGCGGGAAATCATTGTTAATTTCGATTTAAACTCAAGTGGTGTTACAATTTGTCGGACACTTGGCAATATATCGCCAGTCTTTTGGTCGCCAAGTTTTGTCGCCAACTTGGCGACAAGTTTGGCGATTTTTTTTTTAATTTTAAAATTGGTTTTAATTTGGCCACTGTTGGTGATATTTAGAGAGTAAACAATTGAATCACATTAAAATTGCCAATAATGGGGAAATGACATTAAATTGGAGTAAAAGGAAGTCATGTGATGCACACATCAGCTCGTTTAAATAACATACTGCCTCCTTCCATTATCAATCTCTCTCCACATGCATGCCTACTACGGGCCGATTGTTATTCGGTTGTATTTGAAAGCAAGTTATTTTCTTCGGTTCACTCATCATCAGTGAAAGTGTTTCACTGCAGAGAATAACTTAATATGTTATAGATATAGAAACAACTTTCATGACACATTATGAGTTCAAAATATTTTTATGAATAATAATTAATTCTAATTAATATCATTCAATACTCTATCACCAAGAAGAAACCAACTTGTAAAAAATTTCATCATATAGTGCTCTCGCATGCAACGAGTCACAATTAAAAATAAAAAAATAGCAATGGTGAAAATCTAGGTTTTAAGCACTTTCAGTTTTGAGTGATTTGGCTTCAGATACTACAATAAGAGCAAAAATTTTATAATGTGATGTTTACTGGATAGTTTTTGTTGTCTAAATTAATATTGAACACTTAAAGTTCACAAATTTTCTTCTAAATTATGAAATTTTAATGATGTTTTACTAGTGATTGTATCGTTTTTCCGCGCACCAGTTATGTAAGCCAGCTTTGTACTAGTTTCGGGGAAAGAAAGAGCACTAAATTTAGGTTTTAAATCAATATCTTGTACATTTTTTTCTAAATTTTAAGTTCTGTTACTTTTTTTGTAGGTGTGCGATATGCTTCAAGCAGTACGTTAATGACATGCGATACTGACCTTGAAAGAAGAGTTTATTTCAAGATCGAAAATTCACCAAAAATGCGTTAATAACGGACTACAGCATTGCATAAGATCTCAAATGTGTTTTTCAATGAAAATTCTGTTAAGATAAAAGAAAAGAAGACCAATACTTCTCAATATTAACAATGTTTTGTGTCGCAATGTTTTCATCCATTGCATTTTTGTCTTCCACGACTTTTAGGATTAATTCTATTACCTGGGATCAAACTATTTGATCTGACCTACTTATGGTCCTATATTTTGCAGGTAACATTCCGTCGCCATGGTTACAAAAAGCTCACCGAAGGAGCACGTACGAAAATGATTGCTCTAATAACTCCGCGGTCTTTTGATATGCCGCTGCATCATTGATATTGAATCCTCAAATCGCTATTGTTACAGACTGAGAGGTATTCAATAAGCGGAAAATAATTGCGGCTGCAGTGATGGATCAGAAATTTTACGGACATGGACAAAGAGGACACGATTTAATAAATTTGGAGAAGGGATAGCTGTATGGAGAGGTACGGCAACCATGATTATTAAAGAATCATTAACGCAAGGGAGTTGTATAAATAAATGTTCGTAGTTGCCAATAAAGCTAACAACTTTTAGATTAGTGTTTTTTTTTTTTTTTTTTTTTGAGCAATCACGATTGCTTATTGTTCTCATTTGACTGTTTTTGGCGTGTTATCATTTTATTTTCCCGCCAGCACCCTCTGCAGCACCACCGTCGACCGGTTCCTTACGAGGCTGCTCCTCTAGCGAAAACCGTCTGCAGGCTGCGTCAATATCCTACACTTACACGCATTCATACACGCATCCACACACACTCATGCCTGCGCACAGACACAAACACACACTCCTACACACACACACATACACACACTCATGCCTGCACACAGACACAAACACATATGCCTACATACACAGCACTGCATACACAACACGCACACACATGCATATATACACCCACACACGCACCCACACACATGCGCCTACACAAACGCACACGCGAATTCATACACACAAACGCTCGTGTTTTCGACAAACATAATTTGAATTCAAGATGCCAAAAATTCATATTAATATAATTTTTTTTTTCTTTTTACAAAGAGATTTTTTATGTAAGGTTATAATTTGCGTAGTATTCGATGTTTCGTCCTTTTAATTCTCTTAAATTCGGATATCACCGCGTCTGCATTATCTTTTAGATATCATCACAAATTTCAAAGACATAATCTATGTAGGTATAACGTTTACCTTAGGGCAGGACCATCATCTTTATCATCATCATCATCACTGGCTCGACAACTCACTATGAGTTACTTACTTAAAAATTGTTTAAATCCTATGCTTTTAAGCATGCTCTTAAAAATAAAATATTTTTAAAATTTCGAAACAACCCCATTGAGTTATTTTAATATACTTGGGAACATGAATATTTTGATTGTATAAAAATTGAAAAAAATATATATTTTAAAGGTTTTAGGGTACCTTGGGGCCTTTTCCATAACCTTCTACCAGTTGGATCTCTTTTTTGCTTGACTTCTAAAATTTGAGGATTTTATAGTTATGAATTCTCCTTCGAGCAAAATCCAGCTATCTAATTTTTGATCTTCCTTTCGGACGTCGGCGTCGATTAGTTGGTCTTGCATTCAGCCTTAGTGCGAAAGCATTGTAAAAGAAAAGAAATGTAATGCAAAAACAAATCAAAATACATTGCATACACGTTCTCCGGCGTTACAAGAGAAAAAACCTCACTTGTAATTAGTGATGTTCCGGATATCCGTATCCGCGGATATCCGAGGAAAAATAAAGATCTGTATCCACATCCGCATCCGTTACTTTTTTGACGGATCTTAAACGGATCTTTTCTATTCTAAAAATTCTTAAATATTTGAATAAAAGAATCTTAAGTTCCGTTTAAATTAGGTTTTATTCCCTATTTAAATTATAAATTATCATTTCAGAAGCCAACGGCCCTCTGAGACTTTTTTTTTTTAAATTTTTAGTTTAACATTAGTTTTTGTTATTGCTTTGGGGATTCTGTTATTCTTCGTTTTGGTTTTTCTCGGCATCTTCAAAAAAAGTGAGACAAAATTCTCCATTTATTGTTTGTAAAAGTATTCATCGCTTTGTTATTCCGTCGGTCGGAGTAATTTGGGTGGAATGGGTCAGCGCTGCATTTATGCTGAAATAAAATGCGAAAAATTATTTCTAGCCTATCCAATAGCAGCTTTATACTCTTGTATCCTGTACCCTACATCTACCGAGCAAGCTAGAAATCATTTTTCACATTCTGTTTAAGCATTAATGCAGCAGCGCTGACCCGTTTCTTCCAACTCTCCCTCATTTTTAACGGAGATTTCTTTAAAGAGTAAATCATAGTCTTTATTATATTTCCGCCGTAGATAACATTTTTTGATGAAACAGTGTTATTATTATGACGGGAATATCTTCCGTAATAAATTTTACTCCTGGATAGTTGAATTGAGCAAAAAAAAAAAAAACAAACAAATTGAGATCCGTATCCGTATCTGCGGATCTTGACACTAATGATCCGGAACCATATCCACGGATCTACTTTTTTAACGATCTGGCACATCACTACTTGTAACTCCGAAGTACGTGTGTGTAATATATTTTTCCATTTTACTTTACAACAAATTTGTGTATACTTTCAAAAATTTTAACACGCTAAACTCAGTAAACATCTACGTCAAGGAATGTTTCTTTGAAGTCAGTGCGATAATTCGAACACTTAGAACATTTGGTTCTAACGTGTAGCCCGTTCTGACGTTAATACGTATGACAATACTAATAATAAAAATGATTATTAATGGATTAGAAATAAATGATAATCCATTAATTACTTTATGTCGGTGCATAATCTGTTAAAAAGGGATGTGGTACCCTAAAACCTTTAAAAAATATATTTTTCAATTTTTATACATTCAAAATACAGTTAAGCACCATATATACGTTTCACTTTAAGACGTTTTTATCAATTATACGTTTTATAAATTAGTCCCTACGGAGTCTAATGCGCATTTACGTATACCTATTATACGTTTTTTCATTTATACGCTTTTTTCATTTAGTCCCCTCAAAAACGTATAAATGGTGCTTCACTGTATTCATGTTCCTAAGTAGATTAAAAGTAACTCAATGGGATTGTTTCGAAATTTTAAAAGTTTTTTTTTTCTAAAAGAGCCTGCTTAAAAGCATAGAGTTTAAACAATTTTTAAGTAATTTGACAAAGTTTAATATTTTTTAACAATTATTTTAATCAGTGCGCAGATTTAAATTCATTTTTACGCTTCTGCACATGACATCACTAGTGATGAAATGCTATTCACTGATGCCATCAGCACAGAGCGTAAATTATCATAATCTAATAATGCGGTTTACCGCAAAGCGTAAACATTTAGCACGACAATACAGCGCGCCAAAGTACATCACTTGTGACGTCATAAAAACGACTCCTTTTTTTAAAAAATCGGACATTTAAAAAAAAATAAATAGAAAATAACTGTTGGAAAAATAAAAGTTTGTTTGTGTCTCCATTATTTTTTTTAGCTTATTATATCAGGCTATTCAGGCTATTGTTATAGCCTTTACCCCCATCTACTCAATCAGGGGTTTTCAAATAGACAGGGTGAAATATATTTCTGTTTGTAATTTCTTTTTCCTTTTATTTTACATGTGAAATGCATATTTGTAAAAGAAAAAATATTTCCCGGATTGAAATAAAATGAATGGAATTGGATTTAATATCAATTTCAGAGACTAAAATGGACTTTTGACTGAAAAAAACAGTCCCATTGAAATATTAATGGAGCAGGAATGTTTTAAAATGTACATCCGCGATTTTCTCAAGACGTCTATTTTAAAAATTCATGTTCCTTTTTTAGGAAACTACTTTACATATTACTTCACCAAGTTTTATTTATGTGTTCATCATCATGCTGAAATGAAATTTTTGTTACATGGCTCATACTTTTTCAAAAATCGTTCTTTTTATCACTTAAAAAATTACTTTTTGTTAAAGTTAAATAAACTATCAAAAAGGAAGAATTGCCTTAAAATTTGACTTCAGTAGACTAAGATAGCTCTTGAAAACACACTGAAAATTGTAACTTCTTGAGAAAAAGGTACATAACTTTAGCAAATAAACACTACGTGAATACAGGATACGACTCCCCTTTAACCCTTTCAATCGGAATTATGAAATGTTTGACCAAAAATGTTGATGTTTGATACACAGTGTACTATGGTAAAGGGTATCTTATAGACAAAATTTTGAGTTTGTAGGAGAAAAATTAAAAGAGTTACGGCACGTCCAATATTCCGGACTTATATTTTTGAAATCCATATTTCATATACAAAAACGATAAAATGCCGAACAAACTTCATTATAAAATGTTCTACAAACAATTATAAAACATAATATAAGCGTTTGAAACGATTAATTAAAGAGTATATAAAAAGAAATCAGGAAAAAAAGCTCGTTTTTCAGATAAAAATCCATGGTTGGAAAAATGAGCCGCTCTCTACCTCTCAATCCTTATGTTTCAGTGTTGTCAATCCCAAAACGAAAAAGTTTTTCACAGATTATAATAAGTAGAATGTAAAGAGTCAACTTCAAAAAAAATCAACTAATTAAATCAATTATTAAATGATTAGCAGCTGTTTAAAGTGTATGTCCGGTATACCGGACATCAGGTCTGAAGGGGTTAGCGCTACTGTGAGTTTGCACTTAGAAGATGGGGTGGGGATCTTTTTTTTTTTACACAACACGTTGAGAGATTCATTTTTTTAAATATTCTGGGGAGAAATATGATATTAATAAGTGCTCCTGTAACTCCGTGCAGTAAGCTAGTTATCAGTAAAAAATGAATAATTTTTATTCAAAACCTGCGCCATCAACGTCATGAAAACTTTCCTGATGTTTTAAATATTTCATAAGTGCACATCAACCCCTCTGTCACAACCTCTTATTATTCGCTCTAAAGGAGTCGGCGGGAGCTGTCTGGTGCCCATGTGATCTTCTTCGTGCACAGTAGCATATTCAATAATTCATATTCTGACATTCTCTGCAGCGTGCCCGGCAGCTTTGACAGTTTTTCTTGGCCGCATGCATTTATTCATACTCAAACCCCTTCTGCTGCTCTGAATATGAGCTGAATAATGCAAAAGTTTCTTTTTCGGAAGAAAATTCAGGGCTTAAGAAAAAAAATTGAAGCAACATTTAAAGGGAGCACGGTTGTGTTTCGATGTACATATAACGACTCGCTTTACAGATCACGTGTTTATGATTTTTCAATAGATGCATTCAATTTCTGTTATAATTTATTAGTTTACTGTTTTCATTTACACTATACTATTTTTATGCCGTAATACCTTCTCAAGCTAATCTGTCCCATCCTTCCTTATCTCCTCTATCTCCAAACCTTCATGCAGAAGTAGTACAAGTACTGGAATTATAAACTTCACAAAGCGTCCACAGCTAACTTTTCAATGGCTGTAGTATGTGACAAAATTCTTTTAAAATAATTATAAAGAAAGGGAAATGAGCTAAAGGAGACCTTATTTAAACCTTGATAAGTCAATCAAAATTTTCATAATTTCTGTTTAGGTGTATTTGACCACTTTTTTTTGAGCAATCACGATTGCTTATTGTTCTCACTTGACTGTTTTTGGCGTCATATCATTTTATTTTCCCACCGCCACCCTCTGCATCATCACCGTCTACCGGCTCCTCACGATGCTACTCCTCTAGCGAAAACCGTGTCCAGGTTGCGTCCATATCCTACACACACGCGCATACATACACAACTACACACTCACATGCACACATACACACACAAACACATACACAGATGCATACATACAGACACCTACACATACACACACACACACACAAAACATACACACATGCATACATACAGACACCATACATACAGACACCTACACATACACACACACAAAATATACACACACATACACACAACTACCCACACATTCATGCCGGCACACAGACACAAACACATATGCCTACACACACATACACATACCCCTACATACAAACACACATACCTCCCACAGACAAACACACACGCTTGCATACACACACACTCGTGATTGCGAAAAATATAGTTTGAATTCAAGATGTCAAAATCCAAATTATTTATTTATTTTTTTATTTTATTTTTTTTTTTACGCAATCACGAACTGTTTATTATCGTTCCTTGACCAAAGTTCATGTTGCTCTGATTTTTTAGATTACACAACAACGGTTGTTTTAATATTTCTTTGTAGAACAAACTTTTTGTCATCATAGTTACGAAGATCCCTTCTGAGGTTTAATTTTAGTCATATCTTTTCATTGCTTAACTCAAGCAAACTTTACGTTAAAAAAAAGGTTTTTTGTGTAAAATTACGTTCTCTTTCAGAAAAAAAAATCTCTATAGATTAACTTAAACAGCAAAACTTCATCTAAGTACGAATTTTCCGGATTATTAAATCCCATCATTTCGGATTAAAAAGGAATAAAATAAAGAACGCAGACGCTGCAAATGATCTGTATGATAAGTGTGATACTTGTGGATATCGGCCGTAAAATCGGTATCTTTGCAACTGTATCCTAACGATTATTTCCTTTGTTATGCATATGCCTCGTATTACCCATTCTAGAAAATCACCAGTCATAACATGAAGGGTGTAAATTTCTAGGTTGTTTCCATTCTATTTCATTTGTGGAAAAAAGATATTTAAAAAGACGCATTTTGTATTCAATGCTAACAAAAGGAAAATTCTAGAATGGGGTCGTTTCCAAAATTTTCAAAGTATTTTCTTCTGGTAGAGCATGCTTAAAAACATAGGATCCGACCATTTTTTAAATAATTTATTTAAGTTTAATATTTTTAAAAAACTACTTAAATCGGCTCGCTTTCAATGTTTACACTTCTATCGTGTGGCATCACAAATGATGAAATGCTATTTAATGTTGCCATTCACAGAACAAAATATTTAATTTGCATTTTTACTCACGTGTATTGGCAACGATAGGGTTGATAGCAAGCGTAGAGCGCAATTTTAATTCGCTGCTTGATTATCATACGTGGAAACGTAGTAGAAAGATGCGCCAAATTGCATCATTTGTGGCGTCATAAAGACCACGCCTTGTTTGAAAAATGGGACAGTTTAAAAAATTAATTTTAAAAAAAACTGTTGGGAAATTGAAAGTATTTTCTGGGTCCATGTAATTTTTTTTTTTTTTTTTTTTTTTGCTCATTCTATCCATTTTAATGACTAAAAGTAGTACTTTTGACTGAAGGAAACCACCCCATTATGCGTTTTCTCGAGTTTTTCTATTCCAGCGGAAATTAAATAAGCAAGTTTAAACAATAAAGCTAACGTACAATAGATGACAAAAAGCAAAATTTGCAGTTACTGCTCTTTACGTGCCCACGGCCGTATTGTGCTTAAAGGTGGTCCATGTGTATAAATCACTACTAAAATGCGAAACCAAACTCTCCTCAAGCTATTTTTATTTCTAGAAGAGTAATACTAAGTTTAATTGAAGGAAAAGTAATTATTCACAAGAAAATTACAAAGAAAAAAAAATTATAACGAAGAGTTTTTCGATCCTACCTTGTCTTGGTTTCGCTTCATCTGGAAAAATTTTAAATAATGGTAACAGGACACTGTGTAATGTTAAAAAAATATCATAATACAGTGAACCATTGAAAAGAACCTTACCAATCTTGTTAAGATAGTTTCTCAAGGTGACTACGTTGTGACCATGCATATCGTCCCAATTTGAACGGCGAACTTTTTTTTATTTTTTAAAATTTATTCGAGTAAAAGGGAACTTAAGAGCATGTGATTAAAGAGAAGGAAATCATCTTTCAGAACACGTTTCTTAACTGCAAGAGTGCATTTAGGAAACATCTGTGCATTTTCTTTTCGCTTTCAATTCCATACCAACAATACTGCATTTGTTTTACATTCTATTATAAAGCCGGAAACTCAAGTTTTTACGAGTAACCTCTACATTGCAACAGCAAAACACAACCACAACACTAACAGTAAAAGATAAAATATGCAAATTCCATTCACGTTTTGCTCAAAGCAGCGAAAATCTCATTTTGGTTTTTGAAGAAGGATCAGCTATCACGCATGCGGATGTAATTTTGAATAGGATTAAAAACTAAGAATCACAAAAAATAAAAATGCGAAAGTTTTCATCTGCAGCTGAACACCTGAAAATGGCTGCTGCTTATATGAACGGGTTGCAATGATAGTGGTTTAAGTCGAAATGTTTCAAAATACGTACGGATTCGGATTCCTATTCAGTTCGTCTATTAAATGAACCATTGATTAAGAAGGAATAAAAGGTAAAGAGAGCGAAGCCTTCGTTTTTGAAGCAAGGATCCCAAGTGACGTGCGATATTTAAAAGTAAACTGTTGGAAAAAATTGGTTTTCTTCCCCCTCGTTTCACGTAAAACGTGTCTCTCATTCGTCGAAGTTGAACTATGAGACTTGAGATCATTGACACAGCATTTTCTAAACTTATGATTGCACTTCCTCTCTACTGGGGCCTACTAGGAGCGCTCAAAAATTGCCCACTAACCAAAACTGCAATTCAACTCAGAATGAAAGTGGCATAAGAGGTTTTTTTGGAGCAATCACGATTGCTTATTGTTCTCACTTGACTGTTTTGAATTCCTATCATTTTATTTTCCCACCAGCACCCTCTGCCAGCACCACCGTCGCGTCGACCGGCCTCACGGTGCTGCTCCTCTTGCGAAAACCGTCTCCAGGTTACGTCCATATCCTACACACACACGCATACACACACACGGCAACACACATATACACACACTCATGCCTGTGCACAGACACAAGCACACACTCCTACACACATACACACACATACACACAATCATGCCAGCACACAGACACAAACACCCACGCATACATACACACACACACAGCACTGCATACACAACACGCACACACGCATACACACCCACACACATGCGTCTACACAAACACACAAGCGCATTCATGCACACACACGCTCATGATTGCGAAAAACATAATTTGAATTCAAGATGCCAAAAATTCAAATTAATATCTTTTTTTTTTTTTTTTTTTTCATGCCGTTGATTGGACCAGCAGCCTGAATTTTCTACTAGCAGAAGCATCACTTACTCATGTCAATCTTTGCATGTGCTTAAATTTCTTTCTGTAAACCCATCGTAAATTTTAAAAGAACGCTATTTAAGTCATTCAAAGTTACTAAAACCTCGTTTATTCAGATTGACTGGGACCAATGGCTATCCGGATAAACGAAAATCCGGATAATCCTGTTAATGTATATAATAAGTAAAACGCATTCGTAAATAAGCAACTTTTTCTTTTATTACAGTAACGTAACTGAAAAATAATTTACAAAGGATTGGTACTCGCTAACATTTTGTCATTTATAGTTCAGCTGCTGTGGTGTCGGACTGACGCTCCAAATACTCCTTGTTCTGCATTAGATTAGTATAACTTATTCTATGACATATGCAGTAGTTAAGGGGCTAATATTTGACGGATTTATAGTCCCGTTTTTGCTCTCACAATTTAAAATCATTTTTAAGTGACCATTAAACATTTTTTATGATTCTTTGAATTTGTTCGAATAAACCGAAGATCTGGATAAACGGGACAGAATAAACGAGGTTTTACTATACTAGCTACAAGTAACTTTGTGCAAAAGTTGATGCCTAATAACTTATAAAAAAGTCCCAATGTTTGAATGCAAATCCTTTTCTTCAAATCAAAGTTTCGCAGTACGGTTTTTACTTCCTTTTACAAAAAAGGAAGTATTGTAATTGCGAAAAGGATTTCACTCAAAAATCGACCTTAATTTCCATTTTGCTCACCCCCGAATGAATGTTGAGTTTTTTTTCTATTCGACCTTTTTTTTCGACTTAGGTTAAGTACCTAAAAACGTATAGACACGCGAAATATCCATTTTGACAATTCCCGGGTTAGTTACAACGAGTTTTCTCGTGACGTCTGTATGTACGTATGTATGGGCGTATGTGCGTATGTATGTCGCATAACTCAAGAACGGTATGTCCTAGAAAGTTGAAATTTGGTACGTAGACTCTTAGTGGGGTCTAGTTGTGCACCTCTCCTTTTGGTTGCATTCAGGTGTTTTTAAGGGGTCTTTTGCCCCTTTTTAGGCGGAAATCATTGTTAATTTCGATGTAAACTCAAGTGGTGTTACAATTTGGCGGACACTTGGTGAGAGATCGCCAGTCTTTAGTTCGCCAAGTTTTGTCGCCAATTTGGCGACAAATTTGACTTTTTTTTTAATTTTTCTTTTATGATTTTTTTTTATCTGGTTTCAATTTGGTCACTGTTGGTGATGTTAGAGAGTAAACTATTGAATCACATTAAAATTACCAATAAAGGGAAAATGACATTTAATTGGAAAAAAAGAAGTCATGTGAGGCACACATCAGTTCGTCTTTCTTTTTTTTTTCAGTAGATGTTTTTACAAAACTGTCAACTACTCGAATCCAGGGCTGCGGAGTCGGAATCGTGAATCCGACTTCACGGAATCTCGAATCTCTCGAATCTCGGATCCGACTTCGCGGAAATTCTTCGGAATCGTGATTTCAGGGAAGGATTCGGAGTCGGTAGTCGCGGACATTAAAATTCCAGGAGTTGGCGCCAGTTACTTTCCCTTCGAGTGTGCAACTCTGCCATAACTGGAATCGGAGTCAGAATCGGAACCTTTAAAATTCCGTAGAATGGAGTCTGAGCCGGTCAGCTTCCCTCAGCCCCCTCCGCGTCGTCCTGCTTGAAACTACAGTCGAACCTCCATATATCGAACTTCCACATATCAAAATTTTCTATATATCGAAATCCCAGCAAATTTCTATGTTCATTACATAGAAAAATTTTTTCTATATATCGAAAAAATCTCTATATATCGAAATTTTTTTCGAGACATTCGAAGATTTTGATTCAACTTCAGGCTGTTTGTCTCATGAAAAATGAAAATTAGGGGAGAAAATTATGTTCATTAAAGTTTGCTGCGAAACTCATAAGGAATCTGGGGTTGAGGGCTGTGTAAATAGATCGTTGTTGCGCTCTGGAGCTCTTAAATTCCTTCAAGTTTATTTCAAATCTAAGTTGTAACCAGTAACACCGTAAAATCAGTTTCAAGTTATTCCTTTTGTCTGTTGATTATCATTCCTAGTCTTTTTAGCTTCAGTAAAAATCATTCAATTTTATTACTTTTTGATTTTTTACTTTTTTCTCGATTACACTGTCAAAACGAAACAACCCTAATGTTGCGAATCAAGTTAATTCCCGAAGAATCAAGATGTATGACGGCCCAAAATTCAATTTTTGTTAATTTTTTAATCAACTTTCATTTAATCCGATGCTCGTATTAGAAAATTGGGTTTCATAACACGAAAATTATCTTTAATTTTAGTGTTTTAGGAGATTTGTACGATAAAATAAGATCGTTTCTATGTATCGAAATTACTATATATCGAATTTTTTTCCGGCCATTTACTACTTCGATATATGGAGGTTCGACTGTATGTTAGAATGACTTACGCCACTTTCATTCAAACCACGGCTCTTACTTGCAAGTCGTCTGGAGAGGCCACCCTTTATGTCCTTCAAAAACAGTGCTGTAAATCTTTCTTTAATGACTGCGCTTCACGATCTGTCCTGACTTTTCCGGCGCGAAAGGGTGACGCCCAAAGTGGCCGCACGCGAATCCATTCCGAACCTTCTCGTTGCAACTAATAATTTTGCAAACAATTTGCATCTTTATGATGTGACGTACTCATGTATTAATTATGAATTGCCGACGGAAATACAGTAATTTTAGTTTTAAGAAACGTGATAGTTAGGAGCATTATATTTAGAACAGAAGGATGTCGTTAACACCGGGATGGCCTTTCTCTCTCGGACTAGTCAAGAAACACAAATTGTAAATAACATTTAAACTCAGTCGGGGGAGGGGTCTCCCCCATTTCTGTGATCAGAGATAGTTTTAACGCCACTATAAAAGGGTTTCACGTTCTGAAAATTGAAATACGTCCCAAAATGTTAGACAAGCGTATTTTCATGTTTTGAATTTTTCGTTAAAGCAATTAAATTGTCGTGGGCAAACAAAGGGCAAAAACTACAAGTTCTTTTTTTTTTTTGAGCAATCACGATTGCTTATTGCTTTCATTTGACTGTTTTGATGTCCTTTGATTTTATTTTCCCCCCGCCTCCCTCTGCAGCACCACCGTCAACCGGCCTCAAGATGCTGCTCCTCTAGCGAAAATCGTCTCCAGTTGCGTCAATATCCTACACTTACACGCATACACACACGCACTTACACACACATATACACACACAAACACATACACACACGCATACATACAGACACCTACACGTACACACACAAACACACCTACACACGCACACATACATTCAACTACTCACACACTCATGCCTGCACACAGACACAAACACTCATACATAAAACTACCCACCTACCCACACACTCATGCCTGCCCACAAACACACATGCGTACACACACATACACATACCCCTACACGCAAACACACATACCCTCCACACACACAAACACACAAAACACACTCGTGATTGCGAAAAACATAATTTGAATTCAAGATGTCAAAATTCTTTTTTTTTTTTTTTTTTTTTTTTTGCGTTTTTGTCAATTGTACGTCAGTTTTATTTTACAGGCTTGCTGATTCGGTTTCCGCTATAAAAAACGTCTAATTTTAGCATTTAACTATTTTTGGTATTGAATAAAAAACGCGTTTCTTCAAATATCCGAAAACTCATATCAGCCGCTTACCTGCCCACAACAGTGTAATGGAAAGTGGAGGAAAATAGCCAAATGAAATTTTAAAAACATTACATTCGAATTTTTTTATTATTTTTTTAAGTAGAAATATGTCAAGCATTCCAAATGTCAAAAAACAAAATAGTAGTTATCTTTTCATTTTCCTGTTCGTCCTTAAATAATTAAGTGGTTTTTTATGATTTGGTCACTATTATAGTTGTCACTGTCTTTGTCTTTTGCTCTTCTAAAATGAGCTTCCCTTCTCTAAAAAAATGTCCAGAAGTATTGGCATGCCTTAAAAAAAATTCCTAGCTCTGTCCATGATGTTAAGTGCAAACGAGACTACGAATATAACTGGGACTTATTTCTGGTACTAATTTCTGTACCGTAGGTTTGAGATTTTTTTAAAAAGACGATAAGGAAAAAAATGCAAAAATAAGCTGTAACGATATAAAGTGTTAAAAAAAAGAAAAGAAAAAACTAGCTCACTAGCGGTGCAGGACTTTACCGTCAGAGGGGAGTTTATAACTTTTTTGATCGCTACAGTTCATACATCTCTATTTAAACTACTGTATTAAAATTAGCATTATGTGGTGACATGAAGGGGGTCCAGGGGATTGTTCATTTATAGATTTGGTGCGTTCCGTCCTTCCCCCCAAATGAATAAGTAAGTAAATAAATGAATGCGAACCTGATGCAAATCCGTAACAACTCTATTTTTTTTAAATAATCAGAAATATCAATTAAATGAAACATCAATTAATTAAAACGAATAGTGATTTTTACTAATGATAATATTTGTTTTAATGACCTGCGCCTAATAGTTCCTTTACTGGTCTGGCAATCTTTTAAACACAATCTATTTTATCCAAATAAAATTTATATTTTATGAGAATGGGCGGTTCAAAGTTCTTCGCCACTCTTTCAAAAACCTTCTGCAAATAACCTAAAATATCGATCAAACTTTAAGAAAGACTCAGAAAATTTTTATCTCTTTCTTTAAAAGCAGAAAAAGGTAAAGATTCTTAAGTGCTGACGATTTCTGGATCACAAGATAAGAAACTGAATTTGTACCCCCGAAATACTATATGTTTATTTCAGAATAGACAAAAACGGGATGTCATCTAAAAAATATAACTGTCGTGTCTGTTCTTTTCCGAGTCATTACGCTTTTTCGATTTTAGAAGAGCATGAAAAACTACTTTTTTCGAAAAAACTAGAGAGGTCGGTAAGTAAATTTTTACTTTTTTAAATATTCACTTACATAAAATACTTCCGATGTCACTGCTGTTTTTCTCTTTTTATTTTTTAGTTGTACATGGATTTTTTTTAAAAAGTGCCGTTTGAAGAAAAATCACACAATTTTCTTATGAGTAAGTTTTTTTTTTTCGCTTTCTTAAAAAAAATATATTAGTATGTTAGAAAAACTCTAAGTGGCACGAGTTTATTCTTTATTTTTTTCTTGTACTGTCGTAAAATCCCTGATAATCCTGAAGCAAAAAACCCTCTCGAACACTAACCTACCAGTAAAAACCTAAAACAGAAAATATTTTTTGTTATTCCTTAGACTCGTTTGATGCATGTACCACCAATAAATCTCAAAGTGTCCAGACGCTTATCCCTGGTCTTCTACTTCTCAGGGAGCTGTCAATATCAATCTTTTTTAACTGCAAGCCCAAGTCCTCGCCTTTGGGTCATTTGTGTCAACCACAAAAGTGAAAGTAGAAACTTTTATGACATCCTCTGAGCCGAGTAATACGTAAAAATGTGTACCTAAGATGTTAGCAATACTTTATTTTCTTATTTCATAGGATTAGTCCTTAGAAAATTGCAGACCCAGCTTTATTTCCTTGTAAAAGTATTAAGAGTTTCATCGATAAAAATGTCATTTAAAATCACCTTTCGTCAAAATGTTTAATTAAATCAAGGAATTGTTACGCAATTGGAAAAAAATGTAAGTATAAACTAAAAGAGCAGATATTGTCTCTCCTAACACCTACAGCACTTTTAAAATAAAATGATGCCATTCATTAAGAAATATTTCGAAACGCTTTATATATATACGCCGAAAGCAATATTTCGAAATATTGCTTTCGGAAAGCAAACTTTGATAAAGTTGAACAAATGATGAAGACAATTTTTTTTGTACATAGTTACGCATTTGAAAAAGCCTTTCTTCACAGTCGTCAGAAGTCTCCGAGACGCTCGCCGTGTTATTTACACCACTAAAAAGCAAAAAAGAAATTACTTTTAAATAAAAAAAAACGCCTTCAAAAAATACCCAGGAACTAAAAAGCAAAAAATAACTGATTACACTTACATTCTATTTCCTACCCAAACATAGAAATGAAATTTATTTTACAATTCCAGTACAAAAATCAACTAAACTAAACACCGAATTATAAAATAAACACTGATTTAAATTATTATACGATGAATTATTTTAAATACCTAACTAATTATATACGATCTCTTAATTTTTAATAGCCTTTTGAAGTCGGGGTCTCCTATAAACTACTACCTAACGTAACTGAGTAGGTTTAGTTTTAAAGACTAATTTCGCGTATAGTTAAATTAGTGTTTAATTCAGGATTCGGTGGGTTGTCAGTTACGTTATGTAGTTGTTTATAGGAGGCCCCAACTTCAAAAGGTTATTGAAAATTAAGAGATCGTATATAATTAGTTAGGTATTTAAAATAATTCATCGTATTGTAGTTTAAATCAGTGTTTATTTTATAATTCGGTGTTTTTAGTTTAGTTGATTTTTGTACTGGAATTGTAAAATAAATTTCATTTCTATGTTTGCGTAGGAAATAGATGTAAGTGTCATCAGTTATTTTTTGCTTTTTAGTTCCTGGGTATTTTTTGAAGGCAGTTTTTTTTTTAATTTAAAAGTAATGATTATTATTGATTTATTTGTTTACTAGCTGCATCGTCTGGCTTTGCACGGTCCACCTCGAAAATAAAAGTTATGTCAAATGACGCATGTTCAACGATCAGGCTTGAACAAAAAATAAATAAATCTGCAAATTTCCCGACAGTAAAATAACCAAAAAGGAAAATTTTTAAATCTTGGTTACTAGAAAAGCCTTAAAGCAAAAGCAAGAATTTTATTTGGTCACAGTCGAGAAAAAAATAGCAACAGAGCGATTCTAGAAAAAATGTCCCGTGCGTAGTGCTAAGTTTTTTATTTTTTCCAGCTAATTAAAACCTTCCAAAAAAACAGCTGTTGGGGAATAATACATGCTTTAATATACTATCAAAGTGTAGCAGTTAATCCAATATTTAATTAATAGTTACTTGAATAAAATAAAAAACTTAGCGTTACGCATGGGACATTTTTTTGAGAATCGCCCAACAGATCTTTCTTCTCAATAGATTTTATACACGCTAATTAAAATTGGTTAGTAAGTTTGTCGCGGACGATAAATTTCTGATTTATATTCAATTTCCTTTTATTTAAAAATGCTTATAACTTTTCTGTTAGTAGTTTCAGAGACTTGGTGGTATCAATTCCAGAGGAAAAAGAATCTTCTAAAAGCATATTTTTTGAGGGATTTTAAATGAGGCTAAAATCGAACCCGTTGTATGATTTTGAATAATTATTTCAGGTAGAAAGAGCTATTTAATGCCATTTTTTTTGGATTCTAAAATTAAAATTCGAACGATTCGGTTCTTTTTTGTTTTTTGACCCCTCCCCCTCCCCCTACGTTCCTTTTCGGGTGTTCAAGTACTTCTGCCAAATTTGGTCGAAAGCCGACGTAAACTGTGGATTTGTTTTGGGAACATATAAATATACATTCTCTGTTTTATTTATATAGATTTCTAAACTTGAATCAATTTTTAAACCATTTATTTGACTATCAATATTACAGTAACATGCATGCGGCATACAAGCATATTTATACGAAAATTCACGCAAAGCCTGATTTTCCGTTTCAAGAATGTTAATTTGAAAGGAATGTTGTTTTTAACCGACTTCAAAAAGGAGGCGGTTATCAGTTCATACCGTATGTATGTTTTTTTGTCCACTCATAGCGTCTCACCTAAAGAACCGATTTTGATGATTCTTTTTTTAATGGATAGGGGATGGCTCAACTTAGGTCCCATTACTTTGTTTGACCATATTTGTTCTTTAGAAAAAAAGTTATGGGCAAAAAATAGTAAATTTTATGCAATTAAAATGATATTGTAGCGAAGTTCGCACTTCTCATCCGTGGATAACGGTGGCTCAGTGGTAGAATTCTCGCTTCCCACACGAGCTTCCCGGGTTCAAATCCCGACTAGGACAAAGTGAATTTTACTAAAATTTCGTTTCTACTGTTTCCCGTATTTTCTCGAATGTTCTATTAATTTCTGTATCTTTCCAAGTCTGGAAAGTTCCAACACTTTCTCAAGTATTCGCTTCATTTGGCTTTCACATTGTCTTCGCTATCTTCATCTACGCGACAATATGAAACTCATTGTTATAAAAGTTTGGTGCCATATAACAGTAACATTAATAGTACTTGTAATGATAATTTTGAATAAAGGCTTTTCTAAAGCAATACAGTGATATAGAACCGAACTTCTTACTAGGTAACTTCTTACTTTTACTGAAATATCTACATTTACACTAAAAAGAATGAAATAAAAAAATTTTCAAAAGAAAAATAGAACCGACTTCAAAATTGCTCTAAAAAGTGAAAAATAATTTTATTCTTTAAACACCATCGATAATACTTTTAAACATAATTTTTGAAGTTGGCGCAAAAACAAAACGTAAAATCCATTGTAACCATGCTTCGTTCATATTTTTATCATAAAATCATTCAAAGTTAGGAACGAAACATTTATATCGCTACTTAAATATGCTGTCATCAATGCGTAATGCATGTGGTAGTGAATAAACTGGACCTGGTAAAATTTATACTTGTAGTTGAGTTATGGCTGTGTATGATTTTATCGATCGTTTTTGCGTCAACTTCAAAAATTATGTTTAAAAGTATTATCGATGGTGTTTAAAGAATAAAATTATTTTTCACTTTTTAGAGCAATTTTGAAGTCGGTTCTTTTTTTTTTTTTTTTTTTTGAAAATTTTTTTATTCATCACTAACTCACAATAGCTAATCTTTGTCCGTTTTTAGCGAATGAAGAACTAGCTGCTCATTTAAATCTAAATTCCCTCGGCAGATCCGATATCAGAATAAGAACTCCAAATTAAGGTGCTAACTTGGAACTCTGAAATTGTCATCAACGGTAGAATCAATTTAAAATAACATCCTATCCCGGGAAAGAGCGAAAGAAGATTCGATTCGAAATATGATTTCAGTTATGAATCATATTTCGAAATGAATATTAATCGAAACCTAGAACAAACACGTTATTTCTAATATTAATTTAATATCGTCTGCTAGTTTTACTGGTAGTAAAACCTGTTAAGTTGACCACCCTTGTAAGTTGACCACCTGTCTATGTTGACCGCTTTTGTCAGGAACGGAATTAACCCTATCTCATATAATGAAGGAAAACCTCTGTAACTTGACCACCTCTCTATCTTGACCACTAATGTACACCAGCTTTAGTTTGGAGTATTGTAAAAAACCCTTTGTAAGTTGACCACTTGGTTTATTTTTTTTAACTTTCTTCAGTATATTATTTTGTTTTATTATTTATTTATTATAAATAATAATACATATTTTTTTGATACCTTTCAAATAATGTTTTTAATGCTTTGATGACATATTAGCATTTTACTAACTAAAGAGCAGCATAAAGCTTATGCTGCTCTTTATTCTCCAAACTTGTTTTTAATTTGTTGTTCTATTTGAGATAGCTTTTTGTACTCTGTTCAATGAAAATAGGTGTCAGTAGAAAAGTTCAAAGTCTTTTCTTTCAGTTGCAATATGTTGTAATTTTGCTAAAAAGAGCAAGTCCGGATCTATATATTTTGGGCCCCCTGCAACAAAATATGTAAGGTCCCTCCCTAGCGGCCAGCAGTGTCTATTTGTAAAGCGAATAAGCCGTAGTGCTAGTTTTTTTTCTTCTAATTTTCTTCAATTTGTAGGGCCGTTAGCCCCTTTAAGGACGCGGGCCCCTCAGACTGCGGGCACGCAGATCTCGACCTGCTAATAAGTAATCAGTAAAGTTACCTGTTTCTGGTGCAAGGGATTAAGAGATGTTTATGCAAATTAGCATAAAATGCTGTAACCGCCGCTACGCGGCCCAAGTTTATAACTGATGGCTAATTCAATCTGTTTAGTTCAGTTCTGTTCTTTGAGAGTGTAATGTGTTTGTGTTGCAGTGCCAGAGTGTCGCTAATAAAGATGGTTTTTTTTGCACAAGGTGTTAAGTGCTTTTTTGGGTTAGAGCTATCGAAGTTGGTAAATTTGGCCAACAAATATGGTCCGTCTCACAGGAGCTGTGTGGATATACGCTCCTAAGAATCAGTGAAATTCGGGATACAGTGCATTTAGTTGCGAAAGTATTACGCATATATCGTTATAAGGTAAGTGAACGCTTATACGATTGTACCATGTCTGAAACTCTCAAAGAATTATTATCGAGAAAGCGAGTTCTCAAAATACAACTTACGAAGTTCAAACAAAAGGTATCAGTAACCGAGTTTGAAATTAGTGACTTTGAACTATTAGAACGTAAGCATAAAGATTTAGAACTGGAATTAAAGGCTTGTTTTAAATCTATTTATGTTGCATGCAATGAAGATGCTACTGAGTCTTTTGAAAAAGAGCAAGAAGAAATTAACGATGTTTTAGATGAATTGGCATATGAATTACACCGAAAGCATTCAAAAGCGAAAAGTGACTTGAAGGTAAATTCGAGGGTTGAATCGAACTCTAATGCCGAGACAAATGTTAAGTTGCCTAAAATGAACTTACCGCTGTTTTCAGGAAATTTGCACGAGTGGCTTTCCTTTAAAGACATATTTCTAGCAAGCATTCATCAGAACAGGAATTTATCTGATGCAATGAAATTACAGTATTTAAAATCATCGTTAAAAGGCGATGCTTTTCGGATTGTTCAATCGATTTCAATTGTAGATAGTAATTATGCAGTAGCTTGGTCTCTGCTAGAGGAACGTTATTCAAATTCCCGGGAACAAGTTTATGCTCATCTAAAGCGCTTTTTTAGAATTCCTGCAATTCAAAATTAATCTGCCGCAGCAATCTTAAATTTAATAGATATAAGCACTGAGTGTGTGAGGTCTTTAGAAATGTTAGATCAAAAGGTAGATGGTTTTTAGTCTGTAATTCTAACTTTTATTTTAAGTCAAAAGTTAGATTCAAACACTAAGCTATGGTGGGAAAGGAATCTGAAAAAAGATAATTTGCCGAAGGTATCGGAATTATTAGACTTTTTGAAAGATCATGCGCGTACTTTAAATGCTTCAAAACCAAATGTAAATGTTAAGCAAAACCAGGCAAAAACGGCCGCAATGGTTTCCGGTGTAGTAGATAAAGTTTTGCAAAAGTGCATAATTTGTGGTAAAGGGAATCATAAAATTTCCTCTTGCTATCAATTTCTTAAATTAAGCGTAAGAGATAGAGTAAAAGCTCTTAAGAAGCACAATTTATGTTTTCTGTGTTTTGATAGAAATCATGCGTCAAGAAATTGCGTTTCAAAATCTATGTGTAATATTTGCAATAAAAAGCATAATACTCTTTTATGTTTTGATACCGGGAAAAAATCCAATTTGCTTACTGGTTCGCGAGGTCAGTTGAACGCAGTGGAAATAAATACTAACGAGATTTCCCAGGGGGTCGTACTAGAATCAAACATAAATCATTTGAACGTAGATGCGAGTCCGTTTGAACCAATTAGTGACAAGCAAAGTTTTGCAGGGTATTCCAACGAATCGTTTCAATCGAAGAGAGTTTTATTAAGTACAGCGATTGTTTATATCAAAAGTAAGGTTGGAAATTTCTTTCCTGCTAAGTGTTTGTTAGATTGTGGCTCGCAGAGCCAATTCATGAGTTGCGAATTAGCGGACAAATTAGAACTGAAGAAAGTAAAAGCAAGTGTTTCCGTATCTTGTTTGACTGGGGTGTCAATGAATGTTAAATTTAAAACGTCAGCTGTGATTCGTAACAAGGGTGGAGGTTATTCTCGGGTTTTGGATTTTTTAATTGTTCCGAAAATAACTCAAATTACTCCTGTTAGTCATGTAACTATCTCGGAGATGGGAATATTTGAGAATGTTAACTTAGCTGATTCTGAGTTTAATAGGCCAGGGAAAATTGAATTGCTACTAGGAGCAGAAGTGTTCTTAGAACTATTAAGATTTGGTCAATTGCATGTACCTAATTCAAATTTAGTATTGCAAAATACTGTGTTTGGCTTTATTGTGGGTGGTAGTACTAAAGATAATTCCCAGCCTAAAGACTTGCATTGCGGGTTAATTAATGAGGCCGAATTAAGTAGGGAAATTAAGAAATTCTGGGAAATTGAAAATATTGACGAAACAGATCAATTTACAAGTTCCGAAGAAATTGAGTGCAATGAGCATTTCTTAAAAACTCACAAACGAGATCAATCGGGAAGGTTTGTAGTTCAAATGCCTTTTAAACAGGATCCGCGGTTATTAGGAGATTCGAAACAAATAGCCATAAAAAGGTTAAATTCTTTATGGAATCGATTGAACAAAAATCCAAAGCTCGCAGATTTGTATTGTAAATTTATGACTGAGTACGAACGTTTGGGTCACATGGAAAGAGTAATGGAAACTAAAGACCCTGCTCCATGTTATTATTTACCTCATCACGGTGTCTATAGGCCTGAGAAAAACTCAACAAAACTTAGAGTAGTGTTTAATGGCTCGCAGATAACTTCTACGGGGGAATCGTTAAATTCCTTGCAAATGAATGGCGGAGTTATCCAAGATTTGTTTTCTATAATTTTAAGGTTCAGGACATATCGTTATGCATTTACTGCAGATGTCCGAATGATGTACAGAATGATTAATGTGGATGAAAGTCAACGTGACTTGCAAAGGATTGTATGGAAAAATTCTAAAAGTGAAGAGGTCAAGACTTATAGGTTATGTACGGTAACATATGGTACAACAAGCGCACCATACCTCGCCATGAGATGTCTCAAGCAGTTAAGTGTAGATGGGGAACAGCAGTATCCAAAAGCTTCAACCATTGTGAAGTCAGACTTCTATATGGACGATGTTCTGACCGGAGCGGTGGATTTAGACTGCGAAGGATCTTAAAGGGGAAATTATAGAACTGTTAGGAAGTTGTGGAATGCATCTTCACAAGTGGTGCGGCAATCATCCAGAGTTGATTGATACATCATCAGATGCAGATTGCTACGATTTTGATAAGCTGAGTGACACGAAAACTTTAGGACTGTTATGGAAATCACACAATGATGTTTTTGCTTTTAATTTATCCTGTGAAGATCAGCCTAAAGTTACGAAAAGAACTGTCTTATCTAAAATTGCGAGGATATTCGATCCATTAGGGTTGCTTGGCCCCATAGTAACGAAAGCTAAAATTATTCTTCATCGTTTATGGAAGTTAAAAGTAGACTGGGATGAATCTCTACCTAAAAAAGAAACTGAAGAATGGCTTCGGTTTATTCATGCTCTGAAGAAAATTAGTAACGTTTACGTCGACAGATATGTTCTGACTGAAACTCCAGTTTTCAAGACAATTGTCGGCTTTTCCGATGCTTCAGAAAGTGCATATGGAGCGTGCGTGTATATGGTTTCGTCCAATGCAAGAAACTCATCCTGCTCCAAATTACTCTGCAGCAAAAGCAGAGTTGCTCCAATTAAAACAGTTACAGTTCCACGGCTGGAATTGTGTGCAGCAGTGCTATTAGCGAAGTTGGTGACAAAAGTGCTAAGAGTTCTCAAATTAAAGGATAATTTGATTTACTTATACTCTGACAGTACTATAGTGCTAGCGTGGCTTCAAAGATCACCATGTGAGTTAAAAACTTTTGTTGCCTCACGAGTAGCTACCATTCAGCGATTGACAGGTATCAATCGCTGGTTTCACGTAAAATCGGAGGAGAATGCGGCTGATTTGGTATCGCGTGGTTTGGACCCTGAACAATTGATAAATAATGACTTTTGGTTTAACGGTCCACCTTTTCTAAAGCAGGACACTCTTAACTTTCCTTTCGATCATGAAAATGTGGAACTTGGGGATGAATCTTATCTAAAAGAGATTAAATGTTTGACTGTTGAAAACCAACCTACTGTAGAGTTAAAAAATGACTGTGATTTTTCTTTTGTAAATGAATTTTTAAAATTAAGTAATAATTATGACAAAATTCTTCGCATACTTTATGTTCGTAGATTTATTCATAATTTGAAAAGTAAAGATAATAAATTAACTGGAGTTATCACTTCAAAAGAAATATGTGATGCTGAAATTTTAGTTATTAAAGCAGCACAATTATCTTTAAATGATGGGTGTAAAACAAAAAGAGCTGGTAATTTATGTAATTTAAATCCATTTATTGATGAAAATGGTGTCCATAGAGTAGGTGGTCGGCTTGAAAAAGCATATTTGCCTTTCAATCATAAATGTCCTATTCTTTTGCCAAAAAACTCCAAGTTAAGTGAAATTATATTTTACACCTATCATTTAAAATTATTGCATGCAGGTCCGCAAGCTTTATTAAATGTTGTTCGTACAAAATTTTGGCCTTTAGGAGGTAGAAATTTAGCTAGAAAATGTGTTCATTCCTGTGTTACTTGTTTTAAGTGTAAACCTATTTTAACATCTCAAATTATGAGTAACTTACCTAGTGAAAGAGTAAATATTTCTTATGTCTTTAACTACACGGGTTTGGATCTATGCGGTCATTTCTACGTTAAGTTTAAAAATCAACGAAAGGGTGTTCTGAATCGAGTTTACATTTGTGTATGTATATGTTTTGTAACCCGAGCAATTCATCTTGAATTGCTCTCAGATTTAACTACAGATGCCTTAATAGCAACTCTTAAAAGATTTTTTGCTAGACGCGGAAAATGTTCCAAAATATTTACAGATAATGCGACCAATTTCGTTGGAGCCAATGCTCGGTTAAAAAAGTGGTATAGTATGATTAATTTTCCAGATGAAAAATTAGCTTCATTCTTTAATTCTGAAGGTATTGATTGGTCGTACATCCCTCCTAAATCGCCCCCTTTTGGTGGACTTTGGGAGGCTGGTGTAAAATCTGTTAAACACCATTTGAAACGGGTAATGTCAAATTTAAGACTCGCTTATGAGGAATTTGAAACTGTTATTATTCAAATTGAAGGGGTTTTAAATTCGCGACCTCTTACTCCTTTGTCAAATGATGATGATGACTTTCAATGTTTAACCCCAGGTCACTTTTTAGTTGGTAGGCCAATTTCTGCAATAGCAGAGCCTCAACTAATTGATATAAATGATAATAGGTTAAGCCGCTGGCAAAGAACCACTAAGGTAGTCCAAACTATTTGGAGAAAATGGAAAACGGACTATTTAAGCACACTTCAACAACGCTCAAAATGGATGTTTGCAAAAGATAATGTTAAATTGGGCTCTTTAGTTTTAATAAAAGAAGACAATTTGCCATGTTGCAAGTGGTTAATTGGTAGAATTATACAACTGCATAAAGGTTCCGATGATAAAGTTAGAGTTGTGAAGATTCGAACTGCCACCGGTGAACTTAAAAGATCGGTAACCAAGATTGCTCTTTTACCAATTGAAAATTGATTTGTGCTTAGTGTTATTTTGTATTAGTGCTATATTATTGTGTATTTTGTGATGGACTCTTTGATTTTTTTTTCATTGATTTCTATATGAAGTTTCCTTTAATATAAATGATTAACGTTTTGAAAATTTTTGTAAAATTTATAAAGGCCGGCGGTATGTTTATGCAAATTAGCATAAAATGCTGTAACCGCCGCTACGCGGCCCAAGTTTATAACTGATGGCTAATTCAATCTGTTTAGTTCTGTTCTTTGAGAGTGTAATGTGTTTGTGTTGCAGTGCCAGAGTGTCGCTAATAAAGGTGTTTTTTTGCACAAGGTGTTAAGTGCTTTTTTGGGTTAGAGCTATCGAAGTTGGTAAATTTGGCCAACAAGAGATAATAGGACATTTTAATTTTGCCTTTATGAACTTGGAGAGTCGAGCTTGTTGCTTTTTGTGCTATAAGTTTAACAAAAAAATCTTCAAAAAGAAAGTTAGTGGAACTTGAGATTAATAAAAAGTATGAAATATTAAAAGTAATTGAAAATGGAGAAAACCAGAGAAAATTAGCTAGCATACATGGAATTTCGAAAACTACAGTGTCTAATTGTAGTTAAAAACAAGGGAAAAATAACAAATTATTTGAGTAGAATTTTTAATTATTGTTTCACTTTCAATAATGTTAAACAATGAAAGTGGAGTTGAACAGAATGAGTACCTAAAGGTGAATTCCTCAAAAAAAAAAAAAAAAAAAAATACATGGTGCAAGAAATGACAAAAAATAAAAAACATTACCACCCTTTATAAGTTGACCACCTGTCTAAGTTGACCGCCAAAGTACAGCACCGCGAGAGGTCAACTTACACAGGTTTCACTGTATATGCTTTTTTTGCCATTATTTAATTTAACTATAATGTGTATTGCTTGGGATGGCAACGCCAAAAAAGTAGGATTAATTTGATGGACTGTGCAGAACTAGCTGCTAATTTAAAGCTAAATTTCTGCGCCAGATTCGATGTCAAAATAAGACCTGCAAATTACGAAAATGATTACATCGACGCTAATCGAAGCGCCCGTCGAAGGAAGTTTTCATTAACTTCGAATCAATTAAAATAACGTTCCATATTCTGGAAGAAGAAAAAAAGCAGCTCCGGAACGAACGAAAAGATGCAAATCGAAATACGATTCCGATTATGAAATCAATCAAAACGGGAAATAAATACATTAAGCCAAAGCTCCCGAAATCAAGTTTCATGAAGAAAAATCGGCGAAGTCGTTTTAACGCCTGGGGCTGATGCTCCCGACAACATCGACAATCGAATCCTTTCGAATTTATCGCTTCGTTGGGTCTTGGAAATGGGAGAGTCCTGATTCTACGAGAAGGCAGATCCGAGTTCCTCTTTTAATGATCGGGTGATGGAAGGGATGCTCTCACCCCAATAACGGGTTCCAACAAGAATTTTGTTCGTCCTTCCATCTTCATCGAAGACGTTGCCATCCATTGAATTCGGCCATTAGTAACTGCCGCTACAGATATATTAGCTTTTTTCTCCCCCTCTTTGTGTTAAAAGATATACAGTCAATAGTCACGATTTCTTTCATTCAATAGATTCTGATATTAAGGTGTCACAATACCTCAAAAATGATCAAACGATCAAAAAATATTTTATTGCTTATTTCAAAACTACAAATTATTCCAAACACAGGGAAAAAGTTTCATCGCTTTAGTTCAAATATTTAAAAAGTTATGAGTAGTTTTAGGTCATGCTCGCTATGTGTTCTTATGCAAATGAAAGATTTTAAATTGCTTTTTTTCGGTGATCGTTTTTTTTTTTTTTTTGTGTTTTCATGTCATTAGAATCCCTAAGGATTTTTTTCTATTAAAGATACAGCTTTAAAGTAATACTTTTTGCAGTCGGGATAATATATTCAACAAAACTGTGCATTAGATAAGCATTTTATAAATTACTCAAATGTTTAGAGCATGTTTAGAGCACTTTTAAAAACAACAAATTTTTTTTTAAAAATTACGATTTTTTACATAATTAATCACAGAAAATGTTCCAATACATATATAAACAAATGAATGCCAGGATTTTTAGAGATGAATATTGTGATTGCTTACCAAAAATCTTATTTTAAATAAGAGCAAAAACAAAAAAGGCCTAGGGATTTTAAAAAATTGAAACTTCTCTAAATTTTTTGATTTTTTTAAAAATGTGGGCAATATTTTGAGATTTTGAAAATAAACTATTGTTTGCGAAATGAGTGTGTATGTTATGGTTTCAAAGAAAAACGCAGTATTCATAAATTAAAAAAAAAAGTGTTCAAAGGTACTGTGACCCCTTAAGTTAGTTATTTATACGAACAAATGAAACCTCAATTATTCGAAAAAAGAATGAATTCGATCGCTTTCGGAAAATATTTCAATTTTCCGCTTAAAATTACTTATGGTATTCCTTGTTGCATAAAAGATTTTTGAAAAAATGAAACTATACAAACAAGAATAAATTTGCACATTATTAGCACACATAGTTCACTGTATTTAAAGTCTGAAAAGTATTCTATACATAAGTAATAAATTGCATAAATGAAGCATCTGCTTTCCAAGAGTTTCAGATAACCAATGTTTTACTGTTAGAAAACTACTCGATTTTGCAACAACTTGCAGTATGTAAAACTTTCCTACCACATTTTTCTATCAAAATGTTGAATTATTTCTTATACCAGTATATCCGCATTAACTTTTGATATCTGGTTACTTATTAAAAAATAGATAGTTTATTAAAAATCTATCATATTGCTTTACAGCTATAGTTATAAATTGTCCATTTTGCATAATCTTTTTATCCTCTTGACAAAAGTGCGGGGAAATTTCAGCTGCGCTGATTTACCTCAGGCTTTGCCAATCCTAAGAAACCTCACTATTTCAAAACATTTCAGTTTCTCCACATTTGTAACATGTATTCGCGTTTTCTGCGTGTTTATTTTGAATGAATTTTCCTCAAAACTTGAAGACCTTGAATTCCGATAACGCTGTCGTTTTCGGATTTGAGTCCTAACAATCTTTGCCAACAAAAGAAACTTCAAGCAGTAAACATTTTCTTTCTTTTTTTTTGAGCAATCACGATTGCTTATTGCTTTCATTTGACTGTTTTGATGTGCTATCATTTTATTTCCCCGCCAGCACCCTCTGCAGCATCACTGTAGACCGGCTCCTCACGATGCTGCTCCTATAGCGAAAGCCATCTCCAGGTTGCGTCCATATCCTACACACACGCGCATACATACACAACTACACACACGCGCACACACAAATACATGCACCTGCACACACAAACACAAACACGCACTCAAAGACATACATACACACGCATACATACAGACATTTACACATACATACAGACACCTACACATACACACCTACACACAACTACCGACACACTCAACACACTCATGCCTGCACACAGACGCAAATACATATGCCTACACACACATACACATTCCCCACCACTCACAAACACCCCCCCACACACACATAAATACACATGCTTACATACACACACACACTCGTGATTGCGAAAAAAATAAAAACATAATTTGAATTCAAGAGGTCAAAATTCAAACTTTTTTTTTGTCAATTGTTCGTGCAAGTCTGGTGAGAAGGGCAATGGTTTTCAGGGAAAATTATATATGAATTCTATCACTCTGAATAGGGGGGGGGGATTGGTGAGCAGTAGGAAACTTCTAGAGTTTTGATTTAAATGGGTTTGTTCTTGTTTTATGCCGTTCCAGTGTTGAAAATCTACTGAGTACACCATTAAAGTAATTATATTTTTAACAACAATCACCAAAAGATATTGTTTTACTTTAAAGATGTGTATCTCTATCGATATGACTTCTAAAATTAGTAAAACGTGTAATTACAGTAACTGTTACTGTAACGCGGCAGCAAGATTATTGCAGAGGAGTAAAACACTAAACAAACTAACATGGAGCCAATTAAGTGAATTCAGCATTGATTGGAAAGATCATGTCCAACGTATTACACGAGAGGGCTGCCTTCTACAGCGAGCCAAAATGCAAGCTATACAGCGGCTAAAGCGGGAAACGGTTTTTGTAAGAAGCTGGAAAAGGCTTCTAGGCCAGTCCTTTTAAAAATATGGTCATGATAATACTCATGCGGATCGTGAATTTTGATCTAGAGAATATTTTAACAGATCGACTTGCCCGTATTAACTGTCTCAAAGCCTTGAAGCCTCCTTAGTTCAGATTTTTACTGCCTTTCGTGAAATTCGAGATAGACATACTCGATGGTAAAAAAAAGAAGAAATGAATAAAAATTAAAAGTTTAAAACAAGGAATACTGTTTAAATAAAAGTCAGACATATACAGTAGCTCCCAAAAGTGTTCGTACACTTAGAAATTTTTTAGTAAAACCAAAATAACGCGGATCTGAACTCGAATATAAAGTCCAATATTTTTTCACACCATTCCTATGTCATTCTAAATGAAACTCTGTAGTTTTTTCACAATATTGACGGATCTTCGTTTTGAAATGAAACAAAAAACAAAGAGACAGAGCAATAATACGCCACAGAAGTCATCGCACACTCAAATATTTTCGAATAAATTCATGATTAAAATTATCATATGTCGATTTTCTATTATTCTTGCATTGTGGTGACCCTTAAAAGTCATTAAGCTTTAAGTTTTTGCTTATTTATTGCTTAATATTGAGCTTATTACTTTCAAATGGCTGATATTCGTAAAAAACCACAAACGCCATTCGAAATTTGAGTTTTTTCCTCACAGTAGAGGTAAATTGGTTTAAACTATGTCTCTAAATTAGTTAATTTATTCCATTTCATAGTAAAGTGCTTGATAAACTGTTTTACATAAAAGAATCGGACCGAAAACAAGGTAAGAAAAAGACAACCGGCAAAGTTGACAAAGCGTGATCGGAGATTTATAGTTAAAAAATTTCTGAGAAATACACATTTTAGTGCTGTAAAAATTTTTACACAGTTAAACGAAAATTTTATATTTATTTTTCTCCTAAAATTGTTCGCCAAGTTTCTGATTAGCTGGATTAAACGGGACCTCTTCCCGCAGAAATGTTCTTGGCCCTGCGAAAAACAGAAAGCTTACGCTTTTTGTCGCAAAATGAATGAGACATAAACTCAAAACGTTTTGGAAGTACGTCTTACTTACAGATAAAAATGAATTCAACATTTTTGGTTAATTTGTTGTATAATTGTAAATTGAAGAAAAAATTTGGAACTTTATCTTAAGAACTTAGTTGGACCAGTTAATCAGGATGGTAAAGATGTTCTTGTGTGAGGGTGCATATCAGCATCAGGACTTGGTAATTTGGAATTTTTTGATGAAATAATGAATCATGCTGTTCATTTAAATATTTTTTTTAAAAAAACTATTTTAAACTCTTAGCCAAAAATTTGGTTATCGGAAACAATTTTGTTTTTATCAAGAGAACGATAAGAAGCACACGGTTTTCAACGTTTGCGTCTAGTGCCTCAAAATTTGTCCTAAAATTTTGAAAATACTCCTTCAATCTCCAGTTTTGAACTTAATGTAACATATTCAGAGATATCTGGAGGCTAGATTACTAAAATACGGCTTTCAAACGAAAATAGACCTAAAAACAATAAGACTCGAAGTGCGGTTGAACACTTACTCAGAAATTACGCAAAAAAAAAAGGAAAGAAAAAAGACTGAAATCTATTCCCAACGTTTAAAAGGTGTTGTTGATGTTGCATGATATTCCACTAAATAATAATTTAATAAAAAGTTAGATTATTCAATAATATATAGACATTTCTTAAAGTGTACGAAGGCTTTTGTGAGATGAAATTTCTGGTACTTTTTGGTTTTTGATTTTTAAAAAATGAAGTTTTAATATTTTTTAAAAAATTTCATGCAGTTTTGTTGAAAATTGATCATAGATCTTATAAGTAAATACCTATTCCGAAATATTAATTCTAACCAATGGATAGAGTCCTATTGCATTGAAAGTCGTAGGTGTACGAACGCTTTTGGGAGCCACTGTAGGTAGTGTTTCTACAAACAAATTTTACTATGATGCTGCAATTCTAGATAATCGTTATAGATATACCTAAATCCAACATTGAAAAACTAAAAAACTTACGCATATCCTTTAACAATTTTTTAAACACGGGTAACTTTTACGATATAGGCGCCTTTTAAAATCATATGAAAGCTTTCAAAGCGCAAAGTCATTTTGAAGAGTTTAGTTAAATCAAAAAGGAGTCAGGGACAAAAGGCAGTAGTATTGAAACATTTTATCTAGTGTCCATTTGAAAAACTGTATATAAAATTTTAAACACGTTACAATAAGACGGATTTAATTTTGTTGTAATAACATCTCTTTGTAAACTTTAAAGTCTCTAAACATTGCATTGAGTTGAAAAACAGACCTGTGGTTACAATTTAAAAAGCAGCCAAGAGTTCCTTCTCATTTCTTATCTCTTTGAGCTTATGTATAATCCTTTTCGAAACAACAGCTTTTGCCTTATGAAAAATGTAAGCTCTCGGAAACATTAGTTTCGAACCCCTTTTTCCAGAAAAAGAAATTTAAAAATAATAATATTAAAGAATAAAAATAGGTGAAAAAAAAAGCAACTGTTGAAGCCTTTAGTTTGTTATTTGTGAGTCGATGTATTGCTGAGACTGTAAAATAATCTGTAGGTAAGATTGTTATTTCCAATAATCATTATAAAATCATTTGTTATTTTAACTTTTAAGCATATATTTTATAATCAGACGATAATGTTATTTGTGAGTCGATGCATTACTGAGACTAAAATAATCTGGAGGTAAGATTGCTATTTCCAATAATCATTATAAAATCATTTGCTATTTTAACTTTAAGCAGATATTTTATAATCAGACGATAATTATAAGAAAATAAATCATCTTTTTTTTAAAAAAAAGTTACTTTTAAAAATACTTGAAAGAAGGGATGCGCCGATATGCAAACTGGCCGATTATCTATTAAAAGGCAGAGTCGATTAACGATCATTATGAACTTTTTTAATCCTACCAATTCCTCCATCATTTTTTATTTTATAATTTCGACTTTCGAATAGTTTATTTATTTATATCAACTCTCCACCATTTTCCCAATAATATATTATTGTTCATAAAATTACATTAGCTTAACTAGACATGAAAATTTAAAAATATTAGGGGGTAGCCTGTATCAGGGTAATTTAAGAGCACTTTTATTTTAATATTTTTAAATTATTATTCGAATGATTAATTCAAGACTTTTTTTCTCATAAATATTATAAGGTTTTCTGAAAATGCTACGCTAAAGGAGAAAAGTATAGACGCATGAAAATTGTCGCAACATAGTAGAAATGTGTGTATTTAATTAAAACAAAAAAAAAATATTTTGAAAATAACATTACTTTAACCATCAGTTCGTACAAAAGAAATTATGTATTTATATAAAGTATGCACATAAATGCTTAAACATTTATGCGTTTACTTAATAATAATTACTTTTTTTTAATCAAATATTTATAATTTAAAGAGTAAGTTTGAAATGTGTGATGTAATCGTATGTATAATTACAAAGAGCAAAATAACTGAAAAAACAAATGTTGTATCATCAAAAGCTGGGGTTAAGGTATTATAACATTAACTTAGGAAATGATCCTGATTTTCTTTTAGAAACAAAACAAAAGCATTTGGAAGCTTTTTTTTTTCCTTGGAGAGAGTTAAGTGGAAATTGCAGTGGGATCATATAACCATTTGTTTATTGCTGTTACATTTCTGTCCTTCAAAAGAAAAATAGCAATAACATTACAAACATAAAATCAAACGGTAGTTACAAAGCAGGTGATGTACTGTAAAAAGAGCAGGGGAAGGGAGGCCTGGAATGGGATAATACTGTCCTGTGAATATCGGCTGCGAGAATTATTCTTTAATATTTCATATATTGAGTTTTGCGTACTTTCAAAACTATTTGTTTTGTTTTTACTCTATACACGTTCATAGTTTACGTTATAGTAATATTTGCAGAAAATTACATTGATTTATTGCTAATAAATGTATTCACCATAGTTTCTTGTTGAAGTTATACTGAAAAAAAATATATTTTGGAAAATATTTTTTCCACCTATTAATCGGCGAAATTAGACCGATTTTACTCCGATTATGACCGATTAATCGGTACAGTCGATTAATTGGCGAATCCCTATTTGAAATTCAACCGCTTTGAATCCTTGTAAAAAAAGTGAGCTGAATAAAGCCATCTTGGCTTAGTATCTCGCTCAATGTTGCTTCAATTGGTTCCAAATTTTGCACTTTCATCATATGGCTGTCAAAAACTAAGAACAAATTAATGCCAAGCGAAAATGTAAGTTTCAATTATTTTTTCCCTTAATTAAACAAAGAACGGAGATTTGACCTCATTAAGAGTATGTGTTCCTAATACGGCCAACTCTGAAAAAACGCCAAAAGCTACTATCAAACTAAAAAAGATTTAAAAGGATTTTATTGTCAGTATAAAAAGACATCAAACCTCATTTGATAAGTTTAAAAATATTGTCAAAATATTTATATTTACTAAAATGGAAGGGAAAGATCAGTCGTCACATTCGGGGCACTGATAAGTAGTTTTTTGAGCAATCACGATTGCTTATTGCTTTCACTTGACTGTCTTTGACGTCCCATCATTTTATTTTCCCACCGCCACCCTCTGCAGCATCCCCGTCGACCGACTCCTCACGCTGCTGCTCCTATAGCGAAAGCCGTCTCCAGGTTGCATCCATGTCCTACACACACGCGCATACATACACAACTACACACACACACAAACACATACAAACACCTACACACATACACATACAAACACGCATACCTACAGACACCTACACTTATACACACACAAAAACATACACGCCCATACACACAACTACACACACATTCATGCCTGCACACAAACACATGAGCCTACACACACGAACACATGAGCCTACACACACAAACACATGAGCCTACACACACAAACACATGAGCCTACACACACAAACACATGAGCCTACACACATATACATACCCCCTACACACAAACACACATACCCCCCTCACACAAACACACACGCCTACATACACACTCGTGATTGCGAAAAACATAATTTGAATTCAAGATGTCAAAATTCAAATTAATTTTTCTTTTCTTTTTTTTTTTTTTTCTCTCTCTTCTGAACACAGCTTGGTCTCATGTGTACTACGTATACTAGGGATCTTGGAGTCTTACTGAAGCCAAGCATGCCCTCACTGGGCTACAATCTACTTTTCGGGGTTATCGAATCACCTGGAAAGATGATGGAACGCAACCACATTTTCTTTTTGAACTCGTCAACAATATAAATAAGACGTCAAGAGCTATGAACAACGTTTTGTACTAGTAAACGACAGTGAACCATTAAGAAAAACCAACATATTCTTTATCTTTATCTTTACTAATAATAAAGCTCAAAGTCTCTCTGTCTGGATGTCTGTGACGCGCATAGCACCTAGACCGTTCGATCGATTTTCATGAAATTTGGCACAAAGTTAGTTTGTAGCATGGGGGTGTGCACCTCGAAGCGAGTTTTCGGAAATTCGATTTTTTTTTTAACCGACTTCAAAAAGGAGGCGGTTATCAGTTCATACCGTATGTATGTTTTTTTTTTTTGTTTGTCCACTCATAGCGTCTCACCTAGTGAACCGATTTTGATGATTCTTTTTTTAATGGATAGAGGATGGCTCAACTTAGGTCCCATTACTTTGTTTGACCATATTTGTTCTTTAGAAAAAAAGTTATGGGCAAAAAACAGTTAATTTCCCTATTAAATGATTAAAATGATATTGTAGCAAAGTTCGCACTTGTTATCCGTGGATAACGGTGGCTCAGTGGTAGACTTCTCGTCTCCCACACGAGCAACCTGGGTTCAAATCCCGACTAGGACAAAGTGAATTTTACTAAAATTTCGTTTCTACTGTTTTCCGTATTTTCTCGAATGTTCTATTAATTTCTGTATCTTTTCAAGTCTGGAAAGTTCCAGCACTTTTTCAAGCTGTATATAAGGAGATGTAACGTTCATTCGTGGTTCTGAATTAAGATCTCGAGTTGAGACTAACGAGTATTCGCTTCATTTGGCTTTCACATTGTCTTCGCTATCTTCATCTACGCGACAATATGAAACTCATTGTTATAAAAGTTTGGTGCCATATAACTGTAACATTAATAGTAATTGTAATGATAATTTTGAATAACGGCTTTTCTAAAGCAATACAGTGATATAGAGCCGCACTTCTTACTAGGTAACTTCTTACTTTTACTGAAATATCTACATTTACACTAAAAGGAATGAAATAAAAAAATTTTGAAAAAAAAATAGAACCGACTTCAAAATTGCTCTAAAAAGTGAAAAATAATTTTATTCTTTAAACACCATCGATAATACTTTTAAACATAATTTTTGAAGTTGGCGCAAAAACAAAAAGTAAAATCCATTGTAACCATGCTTCGTTCATATTTTTATCAAAAAATCATTCAAACTTAGGAACGAAACATTTATATCGTTACTCAAATATGCTGTCATCAATGCGTAATGCATGTGGTAGTGAAGAAACTGGACGTGGTTAAATTTATACTTGTAGCTGAGTTATGGCTGTGAATGGTTTTATCGATCGTTTTTGCGCCAACTTCAAAAAATATGTTTAAAAGTATTATCGATGGTGTTTAAAGAATAAAATTATTTTTCACTTTTTAGAGCAATTTTGAAGTCGGTTCTATTTTTTTTTCAAAATTTTTTTATTCTATTTCAATTTTAAGAACATTTCCCGGAGCAAGATTATCATAAGATGGACGAGTAAATTACGAAATTATAATGACGTGGAATGGGAGAGAGAATGAACATAGCCAATTGGCGATAAATTCATCATCCATTATTTGTAAATATACAGGTGAACCAAATGACCTTTTAATTTTCTACAACGGGCAAAGCCGTGCGGGTACCACTAGTATAAAATAAGACCAGGTAGCCTCGAAGTGCTGTAAATACATTTTACTTCAAGAGAAAATAGTTGAAGTTAATGAATTAGAGTGAACAAATATTTTCTGCCGTTTTACTTAGGGTACACTGGGGCACGTTTACGCAGTGCCCTTTTCTCAAAAGGAATTATAAATGGAGAGCCAACAGTCATAACAATTCATGCTACTCTCCAGCAAATATTCTCACAAGTTTTTGAGCATCAGTCGAGCTTTGTACTAGCATGCAGAAAGGAAACTTTTTAAAATTTTCCGGCTATTTAGTTTTGAAAATCACCATTTGATTTTCAATTGAGTTACAACTTCGTACCTTATAGCTTACAACATTGTGGCGCTGTCTTCATGCCCGTTCAGCTTTTTCTTGATACACAATTCAGTCTGTAATAAATTTGTTTTATTTTAACGATGGCAAGACATTATGTTCAAAACACTAACAGAACCAAGTCAGGGGTCAAAATAAATAAGCGTAAACATGCCCCGTGTCCGGAGCACGTTTACGTAACCGACTTGGACTCAAAAATAATTTTTTTAACGGTTAAAAACACAAACTGAACAACAACTAAACGTACCAATTTTAAATCCATTAACTGCTTTATCAAACTGCAAGGTCGAAAACTTCCTAAGTCAAAACATGAAATTTAGAAAATTCATTGAAAAAAATCCGCATAAACGGGCCCCGGTCTACCCTACTGAAATAAACACATATTTCATTCAGAGTCAAATGGTACGGAACCGTCAGAAAGTTTCATTATGTATCTCGTGGTAAGACTTGTGTGTTTCAAATTCTGTTTTTACTTTCTTTTACAAAAAAGGAAGTACTGTATTCGTGAAAAAAATTTCACTCAAAAATCAGCCTTAATTTCCATTTTTCTCACCCCCGAATGAATGTTTACTTTTTTTTTTCAACCCGACCGCACGTGGATATATGCCTAGGAACCTACAGACACCCGAAATATCCATTTTAACAACCCCCGCGTTAATTACAACGAATTTTCCTGTGACGTCCGTATGTTCGTATGTATGTGTGTATGTGCGTATGTAGCTCGCATAACTCAAAAACGGTATGTCTTAGAAAGTTGAAATTTGGTACGTAGACTCCTAGTGGGGTCTAGTTGTGCACCTTCCCTTTTGGTTGCATTTGGATGTTCCTAAGGGGATCTTTTGCCCCTTTATAGGGAGAAATCATTGTTAATTGTGATGTAAACTCAAGTGGTGTTATCATTTGTCGGACACTTGGCGATATATCACCAGTCTTTTGGTCGCCAAGTTTTGTCGCCAACTTGGCGACGAATTTAGCGATTTTTTTTTATTTTAAATTTGGTTTCAATTTGGCCACTGTTGGTAATATTTAGAGAGTAAACAATTGAATCACATTAAAATTGCTAATAATGGGTAAATGACATTAAATTGGAGTAAAAGGAAGTCATGTGATGCACACATCTACTCGTTTTTTTCCTGAAACTATTTCTAATTTCTTGTTGCTCACTTGCTGAAGGACAATTTTTTTGTCAATGGAATTGTTTAAAGTCTCATTGACGACCCTGCCAACTATTGGTTGAAAAAGAGAAAAGAAATCCGTTCGCCTGTTATAAAGGTGCAGTCTAAGATGTAATAAGGTGTAATCTGAACTAAGTTCCTTGTTTAATTAAGATGTATCTTTTTGCTTTAATTCAACATATGGGAAGTTAGTCTGAACACTGAGGAGGACATCTTGGTCATGAATGCAAAATTAGCACATTTTTTAAGTTTGTCAAATTCCCTGCCATTGATGTGTGTCACTGATCGAAGAAAGAAGAGCTGGTAGTTTCATCGACTATAACAGAAGTACAAAAGCCGTATATATAGTTCAGGTGTGTACAGTTTAGAATGATTCACTTATCGTAGTGGACCATTAACCCCAAGCAACCTTAAAACAAAGAACACTTGAAATCAGAGAACATAGCAAAATCGATGCTGATATACTAGAAAGTAGACTTGATTACAGTGTTGCCAGATTGGGGGAAATTTCCCCATTTTGGGGAAATCTGGTGCTCTCTGGGGAAATTTTGGGGAAATGGGTTTTGAGGGGAATTCTTTGGGGAAAATTTTTTTCCTTGGGGAAAACCTGGGGGGTAAAAAAAAAACCTCGGGGAAAAAATTTGTTTTTCGTATTTAAATTCGCGTCTTGACATCTGGTAGTTACATTGTTTGTATCAAACAGCGTTGGTTTAGCTTTGCTCAACTTTATGTAATTCGTATCTTCATATTATGTGGAATATTATGCTACGGAATTCGCATTAATAGTTCTGCGTGAGTAACTAGTTGATACGTAAAACAGGCAAAAATAAGTGTTATGAAGAAAGTTCTTAGATAAATATATACAAAAATCATAGTTTAAATGTACATACAGAAGCAGAGTAGCAAATGCGAGTAGAAAAAAAAATATATTTGGCTTTTTCTTATCTCTCGGTCAGGCGCTTGTATTTATGACTAGTTGCAACCGCATGGCTTTGCCCGTAGTAGAAAATTAAACGGTATTTTGATTCCCCTGTATATTTACAAATAATACATGTTGAATTTCTCGCCATTTGGTTTGCCCACATTACGGTTCCTCATTATGTTAACTTGGTAATTTAGTCGTCCATCTTATAATAATTTTGCTCGGAAAAATGTCCTTAAAAATGGAATAGAAAAGGAACAAAATTGAATTTTCGAAAAATTGCTTAAAGATGCACACCTCCGTGCTACAAACTAATTTTTTGCCAATTTTCATGAAAATCGGTCGAACGGTCTAGGTGCTATGCGCGTCACAGAGATTCTGACACAGAGAGAAAGAGAGATCCGGACAGAGACTTTCAGCTTTATTATTAGTAAAGATAAAAAAAGATAAAGAAGACCAAAAAAAGAAAAAAAAGCGAAAATTGGAAGAAAACGAAAGTTGGGGAATTTTGTAAGAAAACTTGGATATTTGGGGGAGAAAAAAAAAATTTAAGAGACAAAAATATCAGAGGAAGTCGATTCATTTTATGAAAATATTAGTGGAAAAATAATTTTTGAATTTGGGGAATTTTGATAGAATACATCGCTTTTTGGGGAAAAGTTGGAAGGGAATGGGGGAAATCTGGATTTGACCATCTGGCAACATTGCTTGATTATTCCTTTATGAAACTTTCACACAATCCATTTGAAGATAAAAAGCATTTTATCTTCTCCATGACGTGCGAAAATCACCCAAAAAATAGTCACATTCTAGCGAGTTCTTCGTTGGTCCTTTAAGTAGTCAAAACTCCCTATCGGCTTTCTAACATTGCAAAAAATTTTGCAAACTCGTTCGTTTTCTTCACTCCTGCGGATAAAAATGATATGCGAGTCCAATATGATCCCCGACACAAAATAATGTAATCAATAATTCATGATCCTTCCCCATGCCACGACAGATTTGTCAAGTGTTTTCTTTTCCTCGGCAGCGTACATTTATTCATGATTACGCGCAATCTCGAATTCTAAATACGCTGTGAATAATGCAGAAGTTTGCTTTTTAGTCTGAAATTCGAGGTCTCGTCAAGACATAGCCGTGACTAACGGTCATTACGCTTTGAGTACGAGATTGAAAGAGATTTGGAAGTTTGGGAAAAGAAGAGAAAAACTTGGCTTCATTCCGTTGCTGACTGGAAGGGGGGGGGGAAGAGATTCCGAAGCGTTTTCGCAAACGTTACGATAGGTAGGTGTGAGTGAGGAAGATGGAATCAAATTCAGAAATATCGAGACGATTATTATGATGTTAAATAATATTTTGATTTCGGTTAGCATTAGGTGTCATGAAAGCAGACATCAAGACTAACCTTACCGTTAAAAGGAACCGTGTATTTTGACGGTAAGGCCTAATGCATCAAAAATAAGCTCACAGAAACAAATTTTAGAGCGTGAAATACGTTTTGGCATTTAGCCAAAACGTAACCTGATATTGTCCGTTTTTCACAAAAAAGCACTTGACTCCTCCCTCGTCACGTGGTATTACGCTTTTTTCGGAAGAAGGTGTATTCGAATCATAGCATTTTGTTGTAAAAGCAGCAGTTTTTTAATTTAAGAACAACTACGATGACAACAGACAGGCAAAGCAAGGGACACGAACACTTTTTTGCCCATTAAATGCACGTCCAGTTTAAGTCTGTCTGGTTGTCTCCATTAGAAGCGCGTGGATTGCGTACAGATCACCCCCGCGTGAAATGGAACTCGAAGAGGCGTTCTAGGAGACGTGGCGAAGTGCCTTCTCCTGAAAAATGTGCATTACCAGGCTTCCAGTTAACTATTTTACAGTAAGTTACCGCCCTAAGCCAGGGCTAAGGCAAAAATACGTAAAATACACCTCCAACTCAGTCATTCCATCCGAGGACTGCAGTTTCGTGCTTCTTAGCACTCATCATTTGAGTTGAACCACACCATTGCTGCGGTCACTCGTCTGGTGCGCTAATTCTACATTAGCTAACAGTTTGGCTCTCTTGGCTCCCTTAAGAGATTTTTCGCCTCCAGTTCAGTTACTTCCTATTCCGCGCTGATGAGTGCTAAAAAGCACAAAACTGCAGTCCTCGGATGGAATGACAGACCCGGTGGTGCATTTTATGTATTCCAGTTAACTATTTCAAACTTTATTCAGTAAGTTTATTCATAATATTCTCACCAGTAAACTATTTTGAGGTTTATCCAGTCAGTTTATGAGTAAAGCAAGCTATGCTAAGGTTTATCTATAGTAAGTTTATCCATAAGCTTCTCTCCTGTAAGCTAGTTTAAAGTTTACACATTCTCAATTACTTTTGCAAAATTACTAATTTTTTTTTCTCACTTGCCCTCACTTGTAAAATCATTCAATGTGACAATACAAATTCAAAATATTTATTGTCTGACACTTAAATAAATCCTAAATTTCTAATTATAATCAAGAAAAGATTATCAATCAATCATTCCGCTTTTTAAAAATGACATTGGATTTTGCGTTTAATACCAAATTAAGCATGCACATACGAAAGAAGCGCTTTTTTAAGATTCCAGATTACTGCGCCGTTGCAAAACGCAAAGAGATAAATTCTAATCAACCGTCCTCATTTACTCTCGACCCGTGTGCAGGGTTAGTTAAACAAGGATTAATTCCCGGAGCACGATCATTTTTATTTGCTTCTATTATTGGAATCCAATACTTCCCTCTTTGCAACAGATGAACTCGTTCTAATTACACGTACCTCGCGCTTAATATTTTTCAAAATGTTTTTCCTGAGAGCTTTTGCATCTTAAAGGTAATTACCAAGTAATATTTCGTTTAAAAACGTCTATTTTTTTATTTCTGTGCAGCAGAGAAAAAGTTATTTAATGGAAATCGTTTTGGGGAATTCTTGACGTGGTAGTTGCCAGGCAACGACATTGTCTATACATCAAGCACTACTCATCTAATTACTAGTATTGTCACAACCAATACTTATCTCAAAAATTACCTGCCCGATGATTATGCTTTCAAGTTGTTCTCTCTAATAGGACAAAAAATAAATATTGTATCAAAATTACCGAAATGAGTTATGAGTTTGATTCACAATGATTCAAAATCAGAGGATAAATCGCATTTGAGTGGACCAGCATTACTTAGTTTCTTTGATAAGTTGAACCCTTTTTAATTTCCATTTTTTTTCGTGAAAACCCTAGTCTATTTTCAGCAGTACAGTTTGAGGGCAACATTCAAAAATGGCGCACTTGCAATAATTACAAAATATATTTCAAATAATACATACTGTAATCAAGAAGTAACACATTTTTATTTAATTTTAATAAGATTTTATTTTGACAAAAATGTCATACTCCTGTAGTACTGTAGTCGCAAGTCATACATTGACAATGCAATTCAGTTTGCAATATAAAATTTATTTTGATGTTTTGTCTGCTGCATTCGTAAAACACCAATTAAATGCTTCAATCAGAGCCAGCGCTGGCTTTCTGCCGGCAGGAACAAGTTTTTGCCATGCCAATGGCAGAAACTGGTTATAACCGGTAAAAACCGGCAAAAACTAAAAAGCATCTTTAATTACTTAAGTGATTGCTAAATGATATTCGTTTAAGTAAACTAAAATATTAAACTTCATTTCATCATTTAAAAAAATAAAATCCTATGCTACTGCCCTTGATTTAGTTCGAGAAAGGAACTTTTCAATTGCAGATGCTCGTAATGTTTGGATTAATCTAACAAAGGACGAAAAATAATATAGGTGCTCAGAAAAGAGGAGCGACATACAAAATTAAAAGGCATTTCTGATTTTAATTTGCTCACTTATATGCTTCATCTAAATTGTTTGTGATCGAAATTATCACATGCTTCAAGAAAAAAGTGTAAGAATTTTACTTACCAATATTAATATAGATTTTATACCTAATGTCACAGCTTTGCAAAACCAATTGGCCCTATTTCTCGAAACTTATTTTTCCAGTTGAATTTCTCCCACTACTCCAGTTACTACATGGCGGACCAGTTAAAAAAATATATGCAATAGATAAAAGTTTCATGAACATTGCTTGTTTCTTTATGCATTTCCTGCTAGCTTTTGTTGCAGGAATATTCTGAAGTTTCCCATTTGTACATATTAGATTGAGAAACTGTTTAGATTTTAGAAACCACCTTTTCTAAGAAGCAACTGCAAGATCAAACAATGTAACACTTGATTTTAAATTGTGGTAATATCGTAATTAAATTGTGCTTTGGTTAATAATCATTTTTACCATGCACTTCCTATTGCATGTCAATAATTTAATTTTATTTCATTTTGTGAGTTTTTTCCAGTTTCTGCCGCAAGAAGTAACACATTTTTATTTAATTTTAATAAGATTTTATTTTGACAAAAATGTCATACTCCTGTAGTACTGTAGTCGCAAGTCATACATTGGCAGGAGAAAGTGGTTTTTGCCATGCCGGTTTTAACCGGTTTCTACCAGTGGTTTTAACCGCCTCGGCAGAAACTTGCCAACCCTGATCAGAGCTGATTTCAATCAAATTTTTTTGTGAGAATTTCAATTAAAAAAACTTGAAGCCCCTGAGTGACCTTCGTGGAACTCCTGGGTTCCACGCAACACAATTTAAGAAGCGTTGGAATCGACAAAAACTCATAACACACAAGTCTTCACGCAAACAGATTTTACTCATCTGTTCACAAATGTAGGTAAAAGTAGAGTAACTACTAGTGGCGCAAAGTCCATGTTGATGTTTTTGAAATATCACTATTCCTGTTTCAACATGCGATTGGATTGAATTTTCATTAAGGAAAAGGATATCTGTGATATTAGGAGAATTTGTAAGACAAAATAATGAGAGATTTTTTTTTCTGTGACTGATGGCATGTAAGCTAGTAGCAACAGCAACATACATACATAACAATATGCTGAACACCAACATACGTAACAACACACATAGCAACTTACATAACAACATACATTCTAACAAAACTACTAATTTACAAAATGCTAATATTCACCTACAATATGCAAATCGATCTTTGTCAGATTATTTAATTGATAACTTTGTCAAGATATAACGTTTAAAATGACTACATTGGATTCAATGTTAAAATTTTCCAGTTTTATGTTGATGACGTAAATCAAGGGCTTCTATCACATGTAAATCATCTTCAAAAGAACCGTTTTTAGACATAAGTTTTCAGCTTTTGTGTTGATGACATGAAAAAAGGATTTTTATCATACACAACTCATCTTCAGTGAGCCGTCTTCTTTATCTTTACTAATAATAAAGCTGAAAGTCCCTCTGTCTGACAGGATCTCTCTCTCTCCGGATCTCTGTCTGTCTGTCAGGATCTCTCTCTCTCTCCGGATCTCTGTCTGTCTGTCAGGATCTCTGTGACGCACTTAGTGCCTAGACCGTTCGGCCGATTTTCATGAAATTTGGCACAAACATTTGTAGCATGAGGGTGTGCATCTCGAATCGATTTTTCGAAAATTCGATGTGGTTCTTTTTTATTCCGATTTTAAGAACAAAAATATCATAAGATGGGCGAGTAAATTACGAAATCATCATAACGTGGAACCGCAACATGGGCACATGCCAATCGGCGAAATACGAAATTATCATAACGTTGAACAGTAACATGGGTACAAGTCAATTGGCGAGAAAATTCACCATACATTATTTGTAAATATACAGGCGAACCAAAAGATCTTTTGATTTTTCTATTACGGGCAAAGCCGTGCGGGTACCACTAGTAAGACATAATTTTAAACTAGCTAACGAAAAAATGCATTAGTGTACCTTGTCACAAATTATTTAGAGAGTACTGACAGTACCTCAAGCAATTATAGAAACAGCGAACACCCTAAAAGAGCTTTTTCATACGTTCGAATAAATAAACAATAACATTTTCAAATAATGCTTTATACTTTTATTTAAAAGAAGATTTTTTTACAGGCATAAAGCATACATTACAAGGAATAGTATTCTTGCGAAAGGTTACACATTAGTTAGAGATTATAAAATAGTATTTCGAACATAGCAAAAGAGATGTTTCATACATTTAAATAAAATAAACAGCAACATTTTGAAACAATCTTCCCGTAAAGTTTTAGTGCTTACAGTTGGCTCGAAAGCGAATTCTGAAATTGCTCTCTAAATAGTCTTCTTTTTCGTGGTCTCTCCAAGAGCAACTTGATATAATGAGGCAGGAAATATGGGGGAATCCAACTTAAAGCGACTTATAAAAGGTAAAGATCGTTTATTCTGAAGAAGAAAACGAGCGTTTGTCTCAAAAGGATACATTTCCGAAACGAAGAAGGAACGCGCTACTGCAAGAAATTTATTATATCCACTGAATTCTTTAAAAGCCGAACGTACACTCTATGACAGAAATCGATTCCCAAAAAAGGAGTTGTTCGAATGAAATGAAATTTTATACCTTATTGCAACTTCAATACAATAAAGAGATCACAATTAAAGTAAAGTGATCATTTATCACTATTGAAATCTAAAACGAATGGAATACCTTGTTGAGTTTACAATACGAAATCATCAACTTAAAACTATTTTATAAAGAAACTAGTGGTACCCGCACGGCTTTGCCCGTAATAGAAAATTAAAAGGTCTTTTGGTTCGCCTGTATATTTACATATAATGTATAGTGAATTTTCTCGCCAATTGGCTTGGTTACGGTTTCACGTAATGATAATTTCGTAATTTACTCGGCCATCTTATGAGAATTTTGTTCTTAAAATTGGAATAGAAAAAGAACCACATCGAATTTTCGAAAAATCGCTTCGAGGTACGCACCCCCATGCTACAAACTAACTTTGTGCCAAATTTCATGAAAATCGGCCGAACGGTCTAGGCGCTATGCGCGTCACAGAGATCCGGACAGACAGAGATCATGACAGACTTTCAGCTTTATTATTAGTAAAGATTTTAATGCATGAATTCATCATTAGGGCTAATTTTTGTCGAAAAGAAAGAACTGAAAATTAAAATACATAAATCATTTAAATTCCAAAATTCAATATGGCGAAATTAAACTTTTTGAATTATTCATTTGTTTTCGAAAGATGAATAGCGGTTGAAGGAATTTATCGCCAAACAATGAACCATTCCATCAAACTGCTGCAGTTTATTTTTTAATGGAACTGAAAGTGGAACGAAAAGTTGCGTTCAATGAACGGTACCGCATTACTTTACTTCAGACACATTTTTCATGTAATGGATCGTTTGCATTGAACCAATGCCACCCGCAGCTGAATATAATGACTCCAGAATGCAGGAAATTCCGGCCGTTAAAAGCACTTAGCAGATATTGTGAGTGGAACAAAGGGAAATCATAGCTTCGCGCCAATGTTCGATATTGGACGTGCGCTCGGTGAAGGCACAAAGTATCTCAAATGCCTCTTCAGAGTTGCTTGGGTCATTTCATAGCGTTAAATGTTGTGTTTTATCTTTCCAAACACGACACGTTATGACCTCATGAAGGATATTTTCCCTATAAAATACGTACTACAACGTATCACGTATTTTTAATCTAAAAAACTTTTTTTTTCCACTTCAATAGTACTGTAGAAACTTTTAAAAGAAAAAAGACCTTTTTGTCATACCAGGTACTCGAATCATTTGTGATAAAAATGTAAAATTTGTATTCGTAAAATTTCTTAAGAGAAATACCTAAACTCTTCCATTAAAAGCAAAGCTTGGGTATCAAGCAGTATTGTAAAAATTGTAAAAAAAGCAGTCGAAAACTTTGTACCATGGAATGAGTAAAAATGACATCAACGTGTATAAAGTACAAATAAAGTAGTAAAATAGAGTTAAAAACTCAGGAAACAGCTGTTTCGGGGCTGTCATATGCAAGCCCCTTCATCAGTGCAAAAAAGAAGAACGAAAAGTCCACACAATGTAGACCGAACGATAAAAAATATAAAAAAAAAGCCTCATCAAGTAGTCTGTTATAGCCCAAGCTTTGCCTAATAAATTGACGAGTTGAACCACATTGTAGTTGGGACTTTTCGCTGGTATGCTAAATTTATTTTAGCTTTCATTCTACTGTACCTCCAAGCTTTAATGAGACGGCGTCTGCCTCCAACTCGGTTTTTGGCTATTCCAGACAGAGGAGCCCATTATAGAGACAATACTGCAGTCTCTGAAAGTCATAACTGTACTGTCGGTATATTGCATGCCGTTCTGCCTTAGCTCTGGTTAACGGCCGTAATTTACTACTTAATCCAAATGGTTTAACTTTGACTTGACGTTAAATCCCGGTTATCACAAATTTGCCATTCCAACTGCGCTTGCGCGCGGACTTAGCTTTTTGGGCTTTCTGTTTTAAGATTTCGTGTTGCTTGTTTATATTTAAGCTGAGCGAGAGTCCCACCAAATTACTGAATGCGATTAGAATATTTTCACAGCGACTTCGTGATATATTATATGAAACTACGGATATGAATAATTGATAATCTTAAGAGAAAAATGACACTTCAATATTTATTAGTTTGGAAATATTTATTTAACATAAGTGTAAAACACGTTGTGTACTTCAAAAATGATTGGAATATGAGTACAGAAATCCGTCTTTTGCGGATATTTTACGTTAGGCGTAAACAACTTAGTATTATACATTTTTATTTAGGTTGGGGGTTCGGCTTTGTATTAGAAGTGATGCTGAAATTCTAGTGCGCTCTTCTGAGGTTAAAAATTTGGTCCTGAAAAAGGACAGACGATTCAAACACCGAATCCATTAATAATTAAGACGCAAAATTCAATCTTTACCGAGGCCTAAAAACTAAATCAGAAAAAACTTTGTGATTTCTAATTTTTATCTCTTGCCATCTCATATTTATTACCAAATTTAAAATGTTTGTAATTAATTTAGCAAGAGTTTTGAAATCAGCTAAGTCCGCGCGCAAGCGCAGTTGAAATGACAAATTTGTGATAACCGGGATTTAACGTCGAGTTTAACTTTCCACCTCAAAGGACCTAATTACAGCCAAGTTACCTTATTGCACCTTGCTGCACCTAAATTACTTTAATAGACAATGTACAGTCATAGGAAAAAAAACGAGACACTTGTTCGTATTCGAAGCCTATTGACACTAGAGACACGTGTACGACGTTATTTCTTCAGGAATAACGTGTTCTACATAATTATGTTAGTACAATTTTGTTAAGAGGTCGTCTTCATCTAGCATCAACTTTAAAATTATCAAGGGAACCCTCCTTTTTTTTTATCACATATTTGTGATCAGTATAATTTTTTAACTTAGTATACAAAATTTTGTTTAATTTGATCCCGCCGTTACTTCAGAATTAAGTTTTGAAAAATCCATTTCGTAACGTTTAAACATTCTTGATATTTTTGCATATAACACATAAACTACATTAGGTACGGCAAAGATTGTTTTCCTATATTAAAATATAAATCAACCTAATAATTAAAACATCATTCACAACAGCAAAAATGTGAATTTAGATTTTTTTTTATCTTTTTGAAAAATATGAAACCATATTATATTTCAATAGAAAAAAAAATTGAAGAGTTTTTACACAGGAATTCAAAGTTTGAGCTCAAAATATTTAATGGTTTTTACGCTTCATTTTTTTTTTCGATTCATTTTTTTTTTCCGTTAAGGGAACCGTATATCTTTTTAAAACTGGAAATATAAAAGTTGGTTTCTTCACAAAAAAAAATGGTTCAACAAAATAATCAAACCTATTATAATGTTTTTTTTCTGCATTAGAGTTACGTCTATGAATGTTAAACTGTATAAATTTTTTCGCTGTCTTTGCAAATGCACAATATATAATTGCAACAGTCAGTCTTATGTGGATATCATTAAAACGTCAATATGTAAATAATGCGAAACACTATTTCACTGTCTAACAAAAAAGTATTTTCTAGAGCATTTTAAATTAAAAGCTACACTTAAAATACTTCTGTTTATTTTCTGAGTTTTTGCCATTGCACTACTCTTTTGTAAAACAACAACTATGAAAAATAATTTACATACACATCGTTCAATGCCAGCGTAAGAGCTGCAGAGAATACGGTGCACAGCGCTCTATTAGCCTTGGACATTGCAAACTATTTAGAGTGAAAGTGATTATATTTCTAATTTTATTTAAACGAATTATAACTGAGATTCGCATCGGACAAATTAGTGTTTCAATTCAAGTAGTGCAGATAGACGATGATAATCAGTGTTTCTAAAAGTTGTAATTTTGCGTGCATTTCGAGCTATTCTTTAAGGTTTTTATTCATACTAAAATCGAAATGAGAAACATCTGTTAATGAATTCAGTTAAGTACATTTAGTTTAGAAAATTATCAACTCAAGGAGTAATTGCACATAATTACCGTACATTCAAAGTTATGAATTCAAACAATAACGAACAAAGAACATTCGATAGGAAAGAATTTGAACAAGAGGAAAACATATATAAAAATTATTTGGAGAAATATTCTTCATGATGACTGCATTAAAATATTTAAAACGATATAGTTAAACATTATTTGTCATAAACATCCTATACTGCCGTACTAAGCACAAAAGTCGTATCTGCACTTTCTGTCAAAATTGAGTTATTGTCACCATCAGGTGGCTATTTGTCACAGTTGTTACCCTAATACAATATTTTATGGTCATTTATCAATGGGAAATACATTTTTTTAAATTCTGAAAAAGTTTCATTTGAATCAAATACACGGAGACACACAACTTTAAACGGGAATTTTTCATTTTGAACTCAGCTGCAGATACCACTTTTTTAATACGGCAGTATAAGAAAGAAATTATCAAGGGAAAAATAACAGGCATGTGAAGTAGAGACCAAAAAACGAGTACAAGAGGTTGCAAGGCGTCCCGGGACGTTTAGAAACATTTTCTGGTCTAACATCTTCCCAAAGTCTTTTCACACTTAAAGGTCCTGCCAACTTATCAAGCAGCATGTACAGAACTTGGGCTTATTGAGGACTACAAACCTTGGAAAATAACCTTATCTGATTCATGTCATTTTCAGACTCCGCTCCAAAATACAGAGTAAGACATACTTGTATGTCAACTTTTAGATTCTACTGCTTTATGGCAAAGTTTGGAAAAATGTCTCTAGAACAACATATTGCGAGGAGAGCGTCAGCAGAAATATTATGATTGTCGTTTAATGTCAAACGATATAAACCAAAGACTAATTTAAATAAAAAGCAAAATTTGTCAATGAAGCGGAAACTTAGCACTAGACCTTTGTTAGAAACATTGCAGGGAATCAACGAAAACAACTTAAAAATAAAAATTAATTTGAATTCTGTCATCTTGAATTCAAATTATGTTTTTCGCAATCACGAGTATGTGTGTGTTTGTGTGTGTGGGGGGGGGTATGTGTTTGTGTGTAGGTATATGTATTTGTGTCGGTGTGTAGGCATATGTATTTGTCTTTGTGCAGGCATGAATGTGTGGGTAGTTGTGTGTATGTGTTTGTGTGTGTATGTGTTTGTGTGTGTATGTGTTTGTGTATGTGTGTAGGTGTATGTGTTTGTGTATGTATGCGTACGTGCGTGTATGTATGCGCGTGTGTGTAGCATATGGATGCAACCTGGAGATGGCTTTCGCTATAGGAGCAGCATCGTGAGGAGCCGGTCAACGGTGATGCTGCAGAGGGTCTGGCTGGAAAATAAAATGATAGCACATCAAAACAGTCAAATGAAAGCAATAAGCAATCGTGATGGCTCAAAAAAAAGTTACTATGAAAATCAGAAACGCAAAATAATATTTAATATCGGCATTCCCGGTGGAAATGGAAAAACTTAATAAATTCAACGCTAGCCAAAGCTCAATCAATGAGCTTTTGCGATAGTTTTCCACGGAACTGTCAGGATTTTATTTTGGTAGAAAAACTGACCATTCCACATTTAATTGCTATGAAATTCTCCTTCAAGGAGATACGTATGTGTGTTACACAGGAAAAAACGGGAAATTGTGAGAATTTCTTCAAGAAGGTGTCTCATAATGTAGGACGAATGTTCGATGAGCCGCTGTTTGGTTATAGAAGGCGTAGATCAAACCTTAAAGGGTTACAAAGATTCAGATAAAATTATGAGAGGTGTTTCCTTCGTATTTGATAGTGACTTTCACAAAACTCTTCCTGTGATGCCCTAGAGGAACCCGTGCAGATATACTTCACGCCCGATGAAAGTCGTCCTCTTTGCAATCTCTGTATCTCAAGAACAACTTACTATAAGAACCCGTTTAGGGGATGGTAGTAAGCGTTACTAGAGTCTTTTATGACAAGTAAGTAAAAATACCAAGAAAAAGGTGCATTATCAAAATAGATGATATGGGAAATTCTCCCTGATTGATTCGATCCTCAATGTTCATCCCGAAACCAAGATTCAAAATTACATTGGATATGCGAGAGGCTATAGTTTTTGCTACCAACGCTGTGCATCATTTAAAAGAATTCTTTAATTACCTAAACTTCTCACAACTTCTCTTCATGCTTTAAAAACTAATGGTAATTATTTGTATAAAATTCTATCACCAAATATTCCAATAATTTTATTGAACAACTTTAGTTTGCCTAACTCATGCAATGAAGTTCAACCCCATTTAAAATCACTACGGAATAATATGAGTCAGACTTGGAGCGTTGTTCTTACATCACCTACAGCCAGGGTTGCCAGATTTAAGAACAGTAAGTACGGGACAGGCTTCTAGGAGTGAAAAGGGGGTGGGGGATATTTTTGAGATGTCGCTGTGAATTTAATCTCAAAAAAGCATAAGAGTCATTCTCACAGAAAAGGTACAAATAGACCAAAAAAATTCTTTTAACAAAACTAAATAAAAAAATAATAAAAATTGCATAAATGTTTTTGTTTGTTGATAAATTATGTCCCTATAGTAGTGGTTAAGTTTTATATTTTATTTTTAAAAAGATTTCAAATATTTTAAATACCACCTCGTCCACGGAGGGGATACAATAGTCAACGGAGGATATTTTTTATATAAGAAAGTGTCAATAAAGATTGTTATGAAAGTAAACATGCGTTTTAAAGCTATATGAACTATTATGCGACTCTTACTTCACATTAACAAATTAAAATGTGGAGGCTTTTGAAATAAAGACTCAGCACCTCGCTCTTTATGAAAATCCTATTTTATTGAAAAAAAAAATCAACATCCTTGCATTTGTAACAAAATCAATAAAGTGCAACCTAATTTAGTTGGGAAAAAAATATCGAAAGTATGTTCTTAGTTTCATTGATCAGTAAAAAAAAACCCTAATAAATCAAAAGATATTTTTTTTTTAATTCAGAAAAAAAAATCATTTTCTTTTCTTTTTTTTTTTTGAAGAACTTGCCAAAGGCTGATTTAACAAGCTTCGTAAGCCGCTTCTGGCCCGCAGGTTATAGGTTGTGCAAACCTGCTGTACAACAACATAATCATTGATTTTTGGTTTGCTTCTTATTCTTTCTCGATGAATTAATGTCAAATGGTAATGTTTACATTGATCACCACAACTTAGACAGGTGAGGTATCTTGCTTCCATATTTATTTGGTCTTTTTTAAATACAAGTTCATGAATTTTCATTGTTCCTGGAAACGGTGAAATATGCTTTGGAATTTGTTTATTTACATCACTTATAAAACTTTCTTCAACATTTTTTATTATTACATTCTTACATTTTTTTTTTGAAGTACCGAAACTTAAGTTTCACAGTCTGGGATATCTGTTTTCTGGGCAACTAAATTGTCAGCTGTTCTTTTTATTGCTGCTTCAACTCCATCTGGAGCACCTTTTCCGTGAGAGCTTTCACTACAGTGCCAGTGAATTTCCTCCACAATAAACTGAGAGAATAAATAGCCACCTATTAACTGAAACAGTGTTTTGTTTTTGTACTGAGCACTGGGATCATCACTGAGAAAATGAATTTTTTTTATATCATGTATAAGAGACTTTAAATTATCTTTGAGTGAAAGCAAATGAGCAGTAACAACTGATGCATCATGCCTATTACATGCACTGATTGTTCCATATGAAATAGGACTTTCTTTAATATCTTTATGACACTATACAACACAAGTATGTATAGTTAGTTACCTGTGATTTTGAACCACCAAAGTGGGCTGTTTGAATTTCTCTGTGAAACTTACATATGTAATTTTCGGAAAAATTAATATGCATTAGGATTTCATTCCATTTCAAATTTGTTTTTATATCTGAAATCATTTGATATTGGTGTACAATGTTAGATGTATGATTAAAAAATTTGATGATATCAGAAAAAAATAATTTCACTAATTCTTTTTTTGTACTCTCAATATCCACTTTCATGGTTCTATGGAAAATTTTTATTTCACCTTTAATCTTCATAGTAACTTTTTTGTTAACCCATTTTGGAAGTAGCACAGGTTCATCTTGAAAGTCATTTATTTTAATTTCTTTTAATTTGCAGGCATCACATTTACTATTTAGGCAAAGTTCTCTCTGAGGATCACAACATGTTGCTTTAAGAACTTGAGACATATTTTTTTCATTTATAATAACAAGACTATGTAGTTTTACTATTAAAAGCTTTATGTTTTCGTGAACTTTTCATAAACATGTCTCCCGATCAGAAACTTTCGGAAATAAGATTCAAAAAGGTCGGAGACGACAAAAAGTTTGATAACTAAGAGTTTGATTACCGTAATTGCTAAGCATTTTGATTGAGGTTATTTTTTTTTACCTTATTGAATAGTCGATACTTTTTCATAATTTTACCAGACAAAACTTGTAGCATTGCCTTTTTCACTTTGTGAGATTTTTGGCTTTTAAAGTTAGTTTGTATCTGTTTGCCAATAGCTTCAGCAAACAATAATTTTCTAAACACATTGGATTTGCTTTTTCTATCTTTACTATTCAATTCTCTTCGAACTTTTTCTCGTGGTGATTCATTTTTCTTTTCTTCACTTTTCTGAGATCTGCTGAATCTTTTCTTATACTTTTCAAGTCTAGTATTTATTTTTTTGTTTTTCTCTTCTAATTCCTCTGTCTTCTTCTTTAGTTATTGTTTTTTTTTCGTCTCAAAATTCCAGAATTCTTGTTTTCCATGGCACTGTTACTATTATCCAATTGAGAAGAGGTGCTTGGAGGTGTATCTATAATTAATTCTTCAGTTCCTTCCAACTTTCTTTGTTTACGATATTTCCTTGCGTTTTCTTTCCAAAGTTTTCTTATTTTTCTTTTTCCACGTTCATTCATTTCTTGAACTAATTTCTCCACTAGCCTTTCTTTGGTAGTAACGTTCTCTCTCTTTTTTCTTACTTTCTTCAAACATAAGAGGATTTTTTTTAATTTCTGTCTAGCACGTCTCATGTTAAGTTTCTTTTGTTCCTTCCTCTTTTGGATTTGAACGTCTGACTTCTTTTTACTTTTTGGTTTTGCCATTTTTTTCTACTATTAAAAGAATATATATCTATATAGTATATATAAAACATTACAGAAATCATTTAACATAAAAACTGACAAAATGAACTTCCTGAAGAGTCGAATTTAATTTCTTTTCTATAAAAAATACAAAACAAGATTACCCTATATTTTGTTTAGCAAACTGAAATTTATTATGATTTTTTCTAAGGCTTTGTCTCTTCCGTGGACCACGTCATCTCCTCCGTGGACATGCCACGTCCACGGAGGGGAAGTCCACGGAGGAGACAAAAGTAAGCTTTTGAATTTTTCAGGGTTTTGATTTTAAAGTTAAAAAAATGGAATGCTTCTTTTTATCAAATATACTACTTTTGCTATCTAAAAACGATGTTTCAAATACAAAACAGTTTTATTTTACCTTTTGTATGATGACCGCGGAGAATACACTAAGAACTTTGCCAAACCAGATTTAGACACAACAATCCAACACGTGTACAAGAGAACTATAGTTGATCACTAGAAAACAAAATGGCTAAGTATGGCTACCATTTACCTTATATGAACTTGACTTTTGTTGCCCTCTATTATGTATTTATTAAGTTATTTTAAGTGTCCACGGAGGGAGACTTCAATCCTAGGGACAAAGTTAATGAGTCATTTTCTTTATAAATATAATTTATTTAAAAAAAAATTATTTTAAAAACATCTTAGAACTCTTAGCTAGTTAATACAATCAAAGATATTTAAAACCAATTTAAACAGTTTGAGACCAATTACAAATTGCTTTGTCTCACAGACTTAGGAACGTCCACGGAGGGGATTTTAAAGCAACATTTATTAAAAAATAAAACTGAAATATTAAATTTATTTAATTGTCATGCATAAAATTAATTAGTTAAAAACTTAACTGAAACACATGAAAAAAATATTAAGGAATATACTGAAGTTTTTATTACTTATTACTAAGGGACTGTAAAAGTCACCTTTTTGTGAGAATGACCCATAAAACCTTTCAAAATGTCACCTATCAAAGTATAAAAAATCGTTTTCATTGCGAAGGACGACGCATGCGCAGAGATATATTTCCAATATTAGTCAATGAGCAAAGAAGCAACCATTCGGCCCCTCATGGTCTGCTGCAAAAACAAAAACATACAAACCAAATCAAAACGAAAACAATTTTTCCGTTTGCTGCCACATGATTTTCTTATTGCTCATTATTTCACATTTTTTGTTCTACTTTACTTTTCCCTTAAAATAATGTCCCGTTCTGTAAAATATATTGTTATCAGTTAGACTAGAATACGGGACTTTAGCCGTCCCGTATGGAAGTTACCCGGGACGCGGGACAATTTTTCAAAATACGGGACTGTCCCTTGAAATCCGGGACGTCTGGCAACCTTGCCTACAGCAGATCAGTTGGATTATATTTGCTCAGTGGGAATTATGTGCTGGTCTCTCTTGATCAGGAAATGAGGTAAATCAATTTGTTTCAAGCCTCATTAAAACGAAACAAAAATATTGCTTACTATTAAATTTTAAATTAAAAGTTCTTGCATAATATTTTTTAAAGATAGATCTCTTTTTAACCCGAACAAAGTCGGGACGGGCCGCTAGTTTTTCATAAAACAATATGAAAAGAAAAGTGTTTTACGCAAAAAATATGCCGCTATGCAAATTTACAATGGAGTTTTTCACTAAACATTTTTCCATAAAATATTTTCTATTAAAAAGGTCTCTGAAGATGTGCATGATAAATTTTTAAACTTCCGACTATATCAACCCCAAACATTAAAAAATATTAGCGGTATTTAATTAGTGCTAGTATAAGACAATGAAAAGAGCTTTTCTCAATGTAAGTTTTGGTTTGTGGCTGAATGCCAGAAAGGAAATGATATTTAAGACAGTTTTGAGTAGTGTAGAAACTTTAGCGGCTTGTTTCTGATCTCTAGAAAGATATAACGTCCAAACATAAATCTTAAACTAATTGAACTAAATTAATTTATCCTGAGCAGCGTTTATGAAGAGAAGTTTTTTAACTAGTTCCATAAATTAAGTACAGGAAATTCTATTGAACCAGTTTGCTGTCGGCTAACGTTTTAATACTCTACTAGGATAATTTCTTTACGGCGCAACATTTTAGTTAATGGTCAAAAATAATAATTCTGCAATAGAAGCCCCACTATCTTTTGATTTTCTATTTAGGGTACATTAAATACCACCATGAAAAAAACTCCTGAAAATTTACAGTAAAAATTATTGGCATCTATATTGCAATACTACCGAAAAATCCGATTTCACAGAAAAACTGCAAGGTATTTTACAATAGAATTTGCAGTAGATTGTGCTGCAATACAGTAAATGTATTAAAGAGAAAATAGCTTTTTAAGGTAAAATATATTGGCAACATGGATTTCAGTTATTTTCGTTGTAAGTTTTAAAGATTTTTTGTACAGTGTAACAATTATTTGACGAAAAAAAACGCATAGAATATCCGCATAATGGCATACTCAACGACGCTTCTCTGATATCATTTATATTTTTTATGAAATTTATATTTTTATTTATATTTTTTATGAAATGGAAACACTTATCTATATATATATATAAATGAATGTTTGTCTGTATGTCATCCATGAACTCAAAAACTACCCGGCAGATTTGGCTGAAACTTTCACCGTTTGTTATTTTTAGGACTGGGAATGTTTATAGACCAGTTCGAAAAAAAATCCGATCGATAGTTCCTTTTTTATTCCAATTTAAGTCACAATCCATTGGATAAATACGAATAAAATTATCGGCTGCAGAAATTAATTCGCGTGCAAGATCTCATTGATAAGAAGTTAGCTGTTGCCATTTTTCTTGAGAATAAATTCTTTATTTATTGTTTTATGGCTTTTCATGCAACGGGGGGGGATTTAAAACTTTTTCTATTTGATATTTTTAGCGATTGATTGATCTTGCAAACTGCGTGAGTACAAAGTTTGAGTATAGTCATGGCTTCACTTGATACCTGGACCGATTATTATGAAAATTGCTATATATATGTATTTTTCCACGGAGAAGGTGCATAATATGCTCATTGAAGCCACTCGCCACCAGGTGGCACTACAGAATAACAACTTCTGTCCCGTTCAACCGATTGTCATGAAAATCAGTATAATGATGTATTTTTTTGTTGGCGTAGCAACGCGCATCGGGTACAGCTAGTCTTTGATAAATTTGCCTTTTCTTATATTCTTAAGCATTATTCTTCGGTATTAAGTTTTAAATTCAGGGTTATTTAGAGAAACCACAAAGCACTATTCAATCTTGGACATTTAACAAAGAAAACAATTCTACGTCTCACCGTAATTTTCATTCAAAAGTTTATTGTTGGCAGTGAATAAAAAGATTGAAAATCCTGAGAATACGAAAGCGAAACTCTTTTGAAATAGAATCACTCATCTATTTTCGCAGATCATCTTCAATAGAAATGAGCTCTACTCGAAAAGTGTTATTCCATGAAAACCGCCCATTTGCCCTTTGAGCGATTTTTTTTTTTATCCGAATATATGCTTTTCATAGAATCTTTGCCCTTCTTACTTGAATACCATTTTCAGAAAATTCAGAAAAATCTAGCCGTTAAATACACTTAATGGACATTTTGCGTTTGAGCCATGTTGAAACTTTTTTAAGAGAACCACTAATGTTGAAATTTCTTTCAATATAATCTTGATACGATACAATAAGAAGGAAAAGAGAGAATTTTTTCACGTTTTGCGCTTGGTGCGCGCATATTTCAAACCGTAAATAGTCTTTCATTAACGTATGAGGTCTTTAACTTTGTCGAAGTTTTAAGAAAAGCTCAGAAACTTAGCGGGTGTCAGTGAGCAATGGAAAACATCTTCTGGATAAATGCAGACTTTGTGGATGAATGCAGACGGTCAACTTGCGAGATAAATTTTTCGCCAAGTTTTTAAATTTGGCGCTTTTTCTAAAACTTCAACGTACTTTAAGACCTATTTCTCGATAACGGGAGGACAAGGGCAAATAATTTATGCTGTTTCGATTGCTACCTATTTAAAAATTTTCCATTATTACACTGTTCGTGTAGGTTCCCCGGTAAGTATATGCATTTTTATTTTTCACACAATGCAGATTTACATTTTCTTATTTAGGAAACGAATCAAAATTTTACTGCGATTAGTACTTGCCATAACACTCGAATTTTGTCATATTTTCCTGAAATTATGTTTAACAATATAATGATAGCAATAAAGGACTGAGTAATCGTATCAAAATCAACCTCGAAGTAAAGATTCACAACCTTATGAAATATATACGTGAATAAATACACTAATGTCGCTGAATGTTAAATGAATCGAACAACATGTGTTTAAAGATTCAAATTTTCATATTCATGTCTAAATGATACGAGTAGGTTGCTGACCAGATAATAAATACTCCTCAGTGAATAAACAGCGCGTTTTTCTTTCTTTCTTTCTTTCTTTCTTTTTTTTTTTTTTTTTTTTTGTAAAAATAAGGCTTTTTTTTCCTTACATAAATTGACGGGGGTAGTCACTTTTTTCTATAGATTTCCAAAAAGAAAATTACGATAAAAGTCTGTGATTTTTCCTTTGGATGCGGTTGTTAATTCACTGGGCTGTCGCAGTCTTTGAGCAATCACGATTGCTTATTGTTCTCATTTGACCGTCTATGATGTCCGTGCCTTTTTTAGCTTGAACCGGGGGCCTCTGCATCACCACCGCCCACCGTCCTCTGCGGGCGCGGCTCCGACCACTGCCTCCTTGAATCTGTTTCTCCTTGTCGGGGGCGTTCGTGTAATACACATACGCACGCTCATACACACAAGCCTTTACACACATACACACAAGCCTACGTGCATACAGACACACACCTACGTTTATGCACTCAGGTCTACGCACACACACAAACGCGACTACACGCACACGCGCCTTCACATACACACACACACACAACTATACACACGTAACCGCCCAGGAGTAGGGGCAAGCTTGGGGGACAGAAGCAGCTTCTAGAAACAATAGCCCCCAATGAGCAGGGTGCCGTCGCAACTCGTGATTGCAAAAAACATAATTTGAATTCAAAATTTCTGAATTCTAGTTTTTTTTTTTTTTTTTTTCATTTTACGCCCTCCTTCCCCCCCCCCCCCCAAAAAAAAAATAACTCCGAATCCCTAGAAGTTATCCTAATTTTTTTTAGAAACAATTGCATTCATCAATTAAAATGTTTCTTCTGTCATGTGCCTCATGCAAGTTGTTAACGATGTTTTGAATTTTTGAAAATGAAATTGTGCTTAAGCGTTCACTAACTAGTCGGTCTGCCAAGCATGGTATTTTTTTAAAATTCCTTTCAGTACAGCAAATTCAGTTTGCTTTAAGGGGGTCCGGGACACAAAAATCCTCAAATTTTGCAATTTTTTTTATAATTTGAAAAATTGCTCCGTTTTTTTCTGCTTAAGAGGACGTTTGAATCTTGTTTCTACCTTAAATAGAACGAAAGTTATAGTTATTTTTGTTGCATGCATCTTACGAATGTGTACATAACTTTATAACTTTAAACGCGTTTTTCTCCATGATGCAATTTTTCCCGATTTCTTGCATTCAAACTCTTATGAGTCAGGAACCGATAGAGATAAAGTAATGAAACTTGGAGCATATCTTTTTCAAGCAATTTACTTTAATTTTTATTCGGCGAATTTGAAAAAAACGTTTACTGCAAAAATTATGATTTTTTTTAAAAAAAGTATCTTCGAATTTTTCGAAATTTTTCTTCAAATATTTTTTTTTTTTATTGAATCTATATTTTTAAAATCGCCGAATAAAAATTAAAGCTTAGATAATTGTGCATACTTTTTTGAAAAAAAATTGAAAATTGACCAACAATATTTTGAGTTATAGCAATTTAAAGCAACCCCATTTTTTGAAAAAAACTAATTAAATTTAAATGAAAAAATAATTTTTTTTCATATTTATGTTATGACTCTGCTTATTAAATAAATGATGAATCAGTTCAAAAAATTTCAAGACTCTAAAGTACATAATAAAAAAAATTTCAAAATGTGTCCCGGACCCCCTTAAGTAACTAAGTTATCGCATTCTATTCACAAAATATAGTTGAAATTGTTTAATACTAAATGTCAAAAGTCCACAACCTTTTCCTGTTAAATGGTTTTTGTAACAGCCATGAATAAGTAATGTAAACTTTTAAAAAAAAAAAAGTGCTTACCAATTTTTGCTTCCTTTTACAAAAAAGGAAGTATTGTATTCGCAAAAAAAATTTCACTCAAAAATCGGCCTTAATTTCCATTTTGCACACCCCCGAATGAATATTATTATTTTTTTTTACCTCGACCACACGTAGATAAGTGTCTAAAAACGTATAGACACCCGAAATATCCATTTTGACCATCCTCGAGGTAATTACAACGAGTTTTCTTGTGACGTCCGTATGTACGTATGAATCTATGTGCGTTTTTGCGGATGTGCGTATGTATGTCGCATAACTCAAGAACGGTATGTCCTAGAAAGTTGAAATTTGGTACGCAGACTCCTAGTGGGGTCTAGTTGTGAATCTCCTTTTTTGGTTGCATTCGAATGTTCCAAAGGGGTTCTTTTACACCTTTTTTTGGGGGGGGGGGGGAATCATTGTTAATTTCAAAGAAAACTCCAGTGTTTTATAATTTGGCAAGCACTTGGCGATATATCGCCAAGCTTTTGGTCGCCAACTTGGAGAGAAATTTGGCGACTTCTTTTTTTTTCAAATCTGGTTTCGTTTTGGCCACTATTGGCAATATTTAGAGAGTTGACCATTGAATCACATTAAATTTTCCAATTTTGGGAAAATTAATCTGTATAAACATTTTTTGGCTATGTGATGGTTCACAACAAACTTGGGGTAAAAATATTTAAAGTGTTTCTGTGCTTAATCCAAGGCACTACTATCATTAAATTGACGTAAAAGGAAGTCATGTGATGCACACATCAGCTCGTTAAAAAAGAATTACTGCAATTTAGTACTGTTAAGATACACATTGCAATCTAACTATTTATACATTCAGAAAAAACATTCATTTCTTCAAATTGAATGGTTTGGGGGAAACTAGGAAAAGAAGGATGATAGTCAATAATTGAAGGATAGGCTGCAATCCACAATGGAAGATAGGCAGTTTTATCCCCAAGCATATTAAGTTATTCACATATAAGCAAGTGTATGAGTTTTATTCACCACTAGTGGCACCCGCACGGCTTCGCCCGTAATAGCAAAATAAAAGGTCTTTTGGTTCGCCTGTATATTTGCAAATAATGTATGGTGAATATCTCACCAATTGGCTTGTGCCCATGTTACGGTTCCACGTTATGATAATTTCGTATCTCACCAATTGGCTTGTGCCCATGTTACGGTTCCACGTTATGATAAATTCGTAATTTATGATATTTTTTTCTTAAAATTGGAATAGAAAAAGAACCACATCGGATTTTCGAAAAATCGCTTCGAGGTGCACACCCCCATGCTACAAACTAACTTTGTGCCAAATTTCATGAAAATCGGTCGAACGGTCTAGGCGCTATGCCCGTCACAGACATCCTACAGACATCCAGACATCCTCCGGACAGAGAGACTTTCAGCTTTATTATTAGTAACTAGTGGTACCCGCACGGCTTTGCCCGTAATAGAAAAATTAAAAGGTCTTTTGGTTCGCCTGTATATTTACAAATGTATGGTGAATTTTCTCGCCAATTGGCTTGTACCCATGTTATGGTTCCACGTTATGATAATTGCGTAAATTACTCGTCCATCTTACAATATTTTTGTTCTTAAAATTGTAATAGAAAAAGAACCACATCGAATTTTCGAAAAATCGCTTCGAGGTGCACACCCCCATGCAGACCACTTGTTGCGATTTTTTTTTTTTTTTTTAATTTTCAGGTCTGCAATTACGTAATGAGTCTAAAAAAATCCTGATGTATTCATCTGATTTGCTTAAACCACTTAAAAACTTTTCAAAATCTCGAAAAGGAAAAAAATATCTCTTTTGTATTTTAGAAGCTTAAACTAAGAAACTTTGTCATTCGAGATTTTAAGATTAGTTTCATTAGTTTCATTCAGTTTCTAACCTCAAAATAAAAATTCCTCCATTATGAAGATGCAATCCCGGATGGAAAACAATGTCTTCTTGTAGTCATTGTTAATTCAAATTAGTGGGACTTCAGCACAATTTACCTGGTTTTCAATTTAATTTGCTCAGACATGACTTCATGGAATGTTTTATATTTCAATTGATATTCTTATTAATATATTAATAACTAGTGATACCCGCACGGCTTTGCCCCTAATAGAAAAAATCATAAGGTCTTTTGGTTCGCCTGTATATTTACAAATAATGTATGGTGAATTTTCTCGCCAGTTGGCTTGTACTCATCGTGCGGTTCCACGGTATGATAATTTCGTATCTCGCCAATCGGCTTGTGCCCATGTTACGGTTCCACGTTATGATAATTTCGTAATTTACTCGTCCATCTTATGATATATTTTTTTTCTTAAAATTGGAATAGAAAAAGAACCACATCGAATTTTCGAAAAATCGCTTCGAGGTGCACACCCCCATGCTACATACTAACTTTGTGCCAAATTTCATGAAAATCGGCCGAACGGTCTAGGCGCTATGCGCGTCACAGACATCCTACAGACATCCAGACATCCAGACATCCTCCGGACAGAGAGACTTTCAGCTTTATTATTAGTAAAGAAGGTGAAAAAGATTTAAACACTTTTATCTGGATACACAATGGGCGTTCTGCAACTTTAAAAAATTGAGATTAATTTCTGAAAATAAAGTAACTGTAGTCAATCACGAGTTGAAAATTCAGTGAAGAGGTCAGAAATGCTTACTCTTAGCCGAGACTTTCAATTTTACTCACTTACTACGATTGGAGTTTTCAACGTATTCAATACCAGTGGCACCCGCACGGCTTCGCCCGTAATAGAAAAATTAAAGGTTTTTCGGTTCGCTTGTATATTTACAAATGATGTATGGTGAATTTTCTCGCCAATTGGCTTGTACCGACGTTACAGTTCCACGTTATGATAATTTCGTATCTCGCCAATTGGCTTGTGCCCGTGTTACGATTCCACGTTATGATAATTTCGTAATTTATGATAGTTTTTTTTCTTAAAATTGGAATAAAAAAAGAACCACATCGAATTTTCGAAAAATCGCTTCGAGGTGCACACCCCCATGCTACATACTAACTTTGTGCCAAATTTCATGAAAATCGGCAGAACGGTTTAGGCGCTATGCTCGTCACAGACATCCTACGGACATCCTACAGACATCCTACAGACATCCTACAGACATCCTCCGGACAGAGAGACTTTCTGCTTTATTATTAGTAAAGAAGAAGAAACAAAACTTCACGAACAAAGTGTTTTTTTAGCCGTTATTTCGTATTCAACGTGGTCGTATTGATAGAGTTTAACTGCATTTACTACGTGCTACTTAAATGAAATACTACAGCAGTAGTTAAAGAAATCAAGGCTACAACAACGTAACTTAAGTAATTTTCATAGTTCATTACTTTTCTTACTTTTATTAAATGCTAGTGGTACCCGCACGGCTTTGCCCGTAAGAGAAAAATTAAAAGGTCTCTTGGTTCGCCTGTATATTTACAAATAATGTGTGGTGAATTTTCTCGCCAATTGGCATGTACCCATGCTACGGTTCCACGTTATGATAATTTCGTATTTTGCCAATTGGCTTGTGCCCATGTTAGGATTCCACGTTATGATAATTTCGTATCTCGCCAATTGGCTTGTGCCTATGCTACGGTTCCACGTTATGATAATTTCGTAATTTACCCGTCCATCTTATGATATTTTTGTTCTTAAAATTGGAATAGAAAAAGAACCACATCCAATTTTCAAAAAATCGCTTCGAGGTGCAAACCCCCATGATACAAACTAACTTTGTGCCAAATTTCATGACAATCGGCCGAACGGTCTAGGCGCTATGCGCGTCACAGAGATCCAGACATCCTCCGGACAGACTTTCAGCTTTATTATTAGTAAAGATAAAGACTACGCTCATAATAAAAATATTTCAATTAAAAGTCTCAAAAAATTAGCAGCATGAAAATCAATATAACTTCATTTCTTAAAAATAATATTGAAATATCCGTAATGGAAAAAGTATAATGTCTCTTAAATCTGTTTTTAATGGAGAATCATCGGCACCACTGGATTTTTAAGTCATTTATTAATCATTAAATTTGAAGTCATTTTCGACCCATCTGTTATACTTAATAAAAATAAGTAAGTTGAGCGGATTTTGAAAGAGAGAAAAAAAATGTGCAAAACTCTTTCAAGTTTTTTTTTTTTTTTTTTGCCTTGAAAAGCAAATGTCGATAGTCACATTTTTTCTCTATCAGAAACATAAAAATTCTCCTTTCTTAGATTGAAGTCTCTGAATTCTTTGCCGAGCAAACATTTTTTAGACTTAGACAAGTCAATAAAAGCAATGACCTTTTTATACAAAAAAATTGAAACTCTTGTGGTACATGAGCGCTTATGAACTGTCACCACTTTTCTTACAAGAGAGGGGAAAAAATTGTTTTCGAGAAGCTTGAAAACTTTTGTTAATAGAGTCTTCATGTTTTTGAAAGGAAAGGTCTAGCCGTGATCGGCAATACTTTTTTTTTAGTGGGTCAATCTTCTACTTGATTTTTATCAAAACATTTTCTGGTGAGTCAGTCACATCACTTGCAGTTTAAATATCGTTTTATCGAAGCATTCAAAACATTAAAATATCAATCAGATTGGACACTCTAATAAAAATATGCTAAAGCACTATGATTTTTTAATGGATTACTTGATGCTGCCTGTCCAACTTTAATGCAAAAATCAGGCATCTGTGTATCTATCTATTTATCTTCTTTATTTTATTCCGAGATATCTATTTACCAATCTATCTATCTCTTCTCTATTCCATTTCAATATATTTATTTATCCATCTATCTACTCTATACCTGTGTATTTATCTACCTATCTTTCTTCTCTATTCTATTTTAATATATTTATCTATCTATTCTCTCTCTCTCTCTACCTATCTCTTTCCATTATATATCTTGTCTATTCTACTTCAATATATTTATATATCTATTTATTTTCTTGATTCTACTCCAATTTATTTATCTATCTATTTCTTCTATTCTATTCCAAGCTATTTATCTATCTATCTTCTCTATTCTATTCTATTCTATTTATCTATTTATGAAAAAAGGTGGTTTGAAATTAATTTAAAGTAAATTTGCATTATTTTATTTTTACTATAAAAAAAGCAAATACATTTCGAGGAATGATATTCCTCCACGTTCTCCTTCAACTTCACCCCTCAGCTGCATTTTTTCATAGATTGAATTATCACATTAGTCTCTAAACCCATTTTGTTGTCACAGACGTTTTGGTTATTAGAACATAGTTCTTTTTCACTGTTGATGTTAAATTGAAAAAATTGGAAATCGAAACATCGAATTGTTTACTCCAGCAGGAGGATACATTTATTTCTCTGTTTCCGTAAAACATCAAGTGGTTTTCAGCAGCGTCGAATCTGTTGTTATCAAAAGTGACTAGAAACCCGAGAGAATTTCCTCTCGATAAAGTAGATCTCCCCAGGGAAAACCGAAATGTGTCTGCGTTTCTCTTCTTTTCTTTCGCGTGAAACCAAAATATTTTTTTCTTTCTTTTAAGTGTATTTCTTTTCTCTCAAAACTTTAGCTTTTGCTGCGCTGTTCTTTTGTTTTTGAAACAGAACTAAACCATTTTCTCAAAATTACAAAGCACAAGATCATTCTTTTAAAAATAAGATGGATTTTTTCTTCAAGTCCAAATGCGTGCTTCTTCATAAAAAAATTTGTAAAGAAAAATTTTGGCGGTTTTTTTTTTTTTTTTTTTGAAATGCTGATATGATGTGGATTTTTCCTTGAATATTTACGTATAAATGTTTTCCAAAAAAAAAAATAATTTCTCTATCAGAGTAACAGTAAATACAGTATATGAGTGCGATTGATAAAAAAAATAGAAACTGATATGTATATATATAAGAATGCAACGCATATTCAAAAGCACTACCATTGAGAACGAGAATTTATTAGTATCAGCTATGAAAATGATGCCAATTTTGGAAACAGCTATCTGAAATTAATTTTGGAAGAGCTCTAAATGCATTCATTGGCTTTGCTTCGTAAAATTTTCCTTTTCAATATTTAAAACTCCATATACTTAAAAAATTGCATGCTAAACGTGCTTTAACTAACCGACTTCAAAAAAAAAAAAAAAAAACAAGAGGTTATGATTTTGTCATGCGTTTTTTTATGTATGTTTTCGGATTATTCCAAGACAACAAGACAACTAGATCGATTTGAAAAATTCTTTTTTTGTTTGGAAGGGTATACTTCCCAGATGGTCCCATGGTTCTGGGGTCCCAGAAAAATCCACACGCTGTGGATATGTAATCCAGCGTACGTCAGCGGGCGGAATACGTCACAGGTCACGTGGATTTTCCGTGAACGGTGTATTTTCACAGCAAAGGTTTTGCTTTCGTTTTGAACGAGAATTCTCACGGCATATGGATAATTAATTTTCACCCCCTGTTAATTTTTACTTAGATGTGTTATCAATGTTTTACTACGTTGCAAAGCAGTAAATGAAATATATTTTGCTACTTTAATAGCTGAATCAATTACCTTGATATTATTTTTAACTAAAATAACTTAATTTACTCATTAAAATGTTTTTTTTTTTTTTTTTTTTTTTTGATAATTCAGTTTTTAAACATATTTAGTGTTCAATCCAAGGGAAATTGAGTACAGAACACACCTCCCCCGATGATTTAACTTATATAACAATATATTGTAACTGGTGTCTGATTTCTCAAGTTTGACCAGTATTCTAGATTTACTATTTCACAATGCCGCCAGTTTAATTTGAAATTAGGGTCATACGAATTAGCAGGGTTCAAAAAAAGGAGAAGGTTCTGAACTCGCCGGATCAGTTTCTTTGTACAATGTTCTACAAATATTCGACAATACCTGTATCCAGGGACGTGCACGAGGGGGGGGGGAACACCTGTTGGTCTGGGACGGAGAATAAAGGGAGCCCAATATTTTTGAAACTAGGGGTGAACTATAGGGGTAAACAATATGGAGAGGGGCCCGGAAAAGTCATTTGTGACGGGCCCCAAAATTTCTGTGCACGCCCCTGCCTGCACCGATTTGGAAAATTCTTTTTTTTTTTCAAACGGTGTACTTCCTCGGCGGTCTAATTGTAATCAAGTTCGGATTTGATGAAATTGAGGGAACTCTTCAAATATCATACTCAGATTTAAAGTCTCACTTAGTAAACCGGTTTTTATGATTTTTTATTTATTTATTTATTTTTTTTTTTTTAGTGGATAGGGGGTGGTTCAAATTTACTCTAAGGATCCAAATCTTTGATTTACCCTATTTGTTCTTTAGAGAAAAGTTATGGGTAAAAAACAATAAATTTCATGTAATTTCTCTCACAAACGATTAAATATAACAAGTTAAAATACCCATTGTTAAAAAGATGCCATAAAACAAAGGTATGTGTTTTCTTTACCCATAGTGAAAGAAAGTACTAAAAATATTATTATTAAGTGTAATCATAATGAAATTTTTGAATCAAGGATTCTCTGAAGCAAACATAAAATTCATTCTAGTAGAATTTTTTATCTTCATCTATAATGGGGGCATTTGAAGAACCATGCGACCTTCATCACGAGTTACATGACACGTATTCTTGTGAAACATAAATTACAATTTAAAATTTAACAATTTACAATGTAACAATTTATAATTTACAAATTTACGACCTGCAATTTGCAGTTTATTTGCAGTTTGGGAAACCGTAAACATTTAAATGGTTCTAACTAATGTTTACGGTACTATACTGAATTCAGTTTATACTTTTCATCAGAAATGAGATGTATCCATTGTTGCATTTCTACTAATCCTCGTTCATCGTGAGGTTTAGTTAAAAGTTTAAAGGGTTCTAAATCAAATCGATCTATTACTTCAAGTCTTGACTATATGCTGAGAGCTACGTATATACTCGTCCTTTCGAAAAGTTCTGTTTTCCTAAATCTATGACAGCTTTATCGAGGGTTGTGTGATACGTATATTGTTGTGAAATATATTTTACAATTTACAATTTTAAACTTAAAGCGATTTTTGTTGTTTTTTAGTGACTCGTGCATTTGCTTTCGGAAAGCAAACTTTGATAAAGTCGAAATAATAATAAAGACAATTTTTTCGTACATAGTTCCGCATTTGAAAAAACCTTTCTTCACAGTCGTCGGAAGTCTCCGAAACGCTGTGGTCTATTTCTTTCTCTATCGTGCTCATCTTAGTTGTTTTCAGACTCATGTGCTTGACGTTTTCTTACTCGACATGCGCGTAAGAAAGGCCTCAACGTCATGTACTACATACTCTATCCTACGAACCTATTTTGTATTTACACCACTAAAAAGCAATAAATAAATTACTTTTAAATAAAAAAACCGCCTTCAAAAAACACCAAGGAACTAAAAAGCAAAAAATAATCGATTACACTTACATACTATTTCCTACCCAAAATTAGAAATGAAATTTATTTTACGATTCCAGTACAAAAATCAACTAAACTAAACACCCAATTATAAAACAAACACTGATTTTAATTACTATACGATTAATTATTTTAATTACTTAACGAATTATATACGAACTCTTATTTTTTAATAGCCTTTTGAAGTCGAGGCCTTCTATATACTACTACCTAACGTAACTGAGTAGGTTTCGTTTTAAAGACTAATTTCGCGTATAGTTGAATTAGTATTTAATTTAGGACTTGGTGGGTTGTCAGTTACGTTATGTAGTTGTTTATAGGAGGCCCCGACTTCAAAAGGTTATTAAAAATTAAGAGATCGTATATAATTAGTTAGGTATTTAAAATAGTTCATCTTATAGTAATTTAAATCAGTATTTATTTTATAATTGGGTGTTTATTTTAGTTTATTTTTGCACTAGAATCGTAAAACAAATTTCATCTCTAATTTTGGGTAGGAAATAGTATGTAAGTGTAATCGATTATTTTTTGCTTTTTAGTTCCTTGGTGTTTTTCGAAGGCGGTTTTTTCTTTTTTAAAGTAATTTATTTTTATTTTAGTTAGATTAAATTAGTAACCTCCAGAAGATGTTTCGTTCTTCACGAAAAAGTAATAAAATTATTAAAATAAAATTTTAACTCGCTTTCTATTTTTGACGAAAATATGTTCTTAGATAAATTTCTAATAACACAGGTTTATTTTCAGAAAAATACTTTAATGTGTCATGTTTAGTACAGTACTTTCAGGACCCTCTCGACATCCTCGACAGCGTATGTCGGTCCTACTTCAAACAACAATATTTTTGTTTCAAAAGATCCATAAAATGCCTTATTCTTTTACTCAGTAGTAGTAATAGTTCATATAAAAGACATATGATTCCTTAAAATGACTACATGATTCAATCTTAAATGGCGCCACTGGTGCATAAATCTTAATGGGTGAAAATTAGCTCGTTATTTAAAATCTTATTATGCTTGCTTTTTTATTCATTCCAAGCAAAATAGATTTCCTAGAACATTGGGCTTTATGTGAGACGCATAAAAAGGGTTTTTTCCCTCATACAGTGGCCTTTTATATTCACTAAATACTTAATATATGTATATGTTTTCTTCTTTCTTAAGATTTCGTTACGAAAAGATGTATCCCGATATTTTTACTTCCTTTTACAAAAAAGGAAGTATTGTATTCGCAAAAAAAATTTTCACTCGAAAATCGGCCTTAATTTCCATTTTTCTCACCCCGAATGATTGTTGAGTTTTTTCTTCGACCAGACCACACGTGGATATATGCCTAGGAACCTACAGACACCTGAAATATCCATTTTGACGATCCCCGAGTTAATTACAACGAATCTTCTCGTGACGTCCGTATGTACGTATGTATGTGCGTATGTGTGTATGTATCTATCTCGCATAACTCAAAAACGGTATGTCCTAAAAAGTTGAAATTTGGTACGTAGACTCCTAGTGGGGCCTAATTGTGCACCTTCTCTTTTGGTTGCATTCGGATGTTCCTAAGGGGGTCTTTTGCCCCTTTTTGAGGGGAAATCATTGCTAATTTCGATGAAAACTCAAGCGGTGTTATAATTTGTCAGACACTTGACAATATATCGCCAGTCTTCTGGTCGCCATGTTTTATCACCAACTTGGCGTCAAATTTGGCGAGTTTTTTTTTTTTTTAATTTGTTTTCAAATTGGCCACTGTTGGTGATATTTAGAGAATAAACAATAGAATCTCGTTAAAATTGCCAATAATGGGGAAATGACATTAAATTAGAGTAAAAGGAAGTCATGTGATGCATACATCAGCTCATTTTCTTACTTAAATCCTTACTAGTTTTTCCAACGGACAAAAAAAAAAAAAATGCTAAATAAGCAAAAGTTCCCCTGCAGTAGTTCCATCTCTTTCAGAGAAAAAAGAAATCACCTCTCCAAGGATTTGCATTCCTCACTTAACCTAATGGACAGATCGACTGGACGAGCAAAACTGTCCCGTTAACGAACGACTTTCCGACTGGGGGGGGGGAGGGAGGAGGGAATAGTGGGAATCTGTCCATGAGAGAAACAAGTGCAGTTCAATTCGCAATCTGGCGGTGAAAAGCATTTATTTCCTCATCACTATCTTGGATGTCCAGAGGCTGAGGCACATTTACTGCATAAGAGACAATCAAATTCAAATTGCTTCTGCGAAAATTGGGCACTCGCAATCTGCGAAGACGTATTTCGGAGAGTGATCGGAAGCATCGGGGAGGTGTGAGGTGAAATTAGAATAAGGAGCGATTCAATCCCAGAATAAAATCGTCAGCTGAGCACTACTACTCGGGAAATGCTAATTTAGAAGAAAAAAAATATAGAACGTTTCATTTTTTTGTTGAATATTTTGTTCGAAAGAAGATATAAATACTGCTAATAGGAATAGTAATTTGATAACAGTTAAATCAAGTTTTCAATTCCCCCCAAAATTGTGAGAAAACATTAATTTGTTGAGTTTCCTGTGAAGCAGAATGGAGCAAAAAAAAAAAAAAAAACTGAACTATGTATAGTTGTCTACGTACTTGGAGCATTTCCTCCACGAAATGTGAGGATCTTGATAGGTAACTTTGATTCTTTTTCAATCGTCAACGTATGATATGATGAAATTCTTTTATGGCTTTGAGCAGTGATTCCTGAAAATTAATGTCCTTTTAATAGTCGTAATTAAATTCATTAAAGAAAACTTTTGGATTCACTACATTTCATCGGATATAATCGTTAAGAAATACTAGTTCTATCGTACGTGCTCTGTTCGCTTAGGATTCGGAAGGGTATCCAGTCGTCTTCAGTAGTAAAAAAGTTGAAAACCACTGCATGGCTTATAAGATGATGACTAAATTAAACGGTGAGGTTTGATCTTAGGTTCATATTGTTGTAACACAGCCATGTCATTGCAGACCATTTTAATACAATTTGAAGATGGATTTTTGTTTTAAAATTGCTATAAAGAGTGAATTTAAACACAGTCATCCGAGGTAACTTAGAATCATGCGTTAACTTTTCCTCTCTTCATGCTCTAAAGTATATTTTTATCCTTATATTATATTATGCTGCTGATGTTATGATATCAGTTTTCACCAGGCTTTTTCACAAAATAACTTGACGAAACTGTAGGGAGCTCGATGTATGATCTAATCAATCTGAAGTGACTGTTTGGAAGTGTCTCCTAAATGCTAATTCGGAGTTGATGAACTCTTTTGCTTTACGTTGAAATATTCTGTGCAATGGAATATATCCTTGAACTTTTGTGATGCTATGAAATAAAAAATTACTTTTAAATAACAAAAAAAAAAAAAACCGCCTTCAAAAAACACCTAGGAACAGAAAAGCAAAATATAACTGATTACACTTACATACTATTTCCTACCCAAACCTAGAAATGAAATTTATTTTATAATTCCAGTACAAAAATCAATTAAACTAAACACCGAATTATAAAATAAACACTGATTTTAATTACTATACCATGAATTATTTTAAATACCTAACTAATTATATACGAACTCTTAATATTTAATAACCTTTTGAAGTCAGGGCCTCCTATAAACTGCTACCTAACGTAACTGACAACCCACCGAATCTTGAATTAAACGCTAATTTAACTAAATGCGAAATTAGTCTTTAATACTAAACGTAAGGAAATAGTATGCAAGTGTAATCAGTTATTTTTTGCTTTTTAGTTCCTAGGTGTTTTTTGAAGGCGTTTTCTTTATTTAAAAGTAATTTATTTTTTGCTTTTGAGTGGTGTAAATAACACAGTGTCTCGGAGACGTCTGACGACTATCCAGAAAGGCTTTTTCAAATGCTTAACTATGTACAAAAAAAAATTGTCTTCCTCATTAATTCAACTTTATCAAAGTTTGCTTTCCGAAAGCAAATGCACGAGTCACAAAAAAAATCGCTTTAAGTTTAAATTTGTAAATTTTAAAATTGTAATATTTTAAATTGTAATTCATGTTTCGCAAAACGTATCATGTAACTCGTGATCAAAGTCGCATGTTTCTTCACATGGCCCCACGAAAGGTGAAGATAAAAAATTCCACTGAAATGAGTTTTATGTTTGCTTCAGAGAATCCTTAATTCAAAATTTTCATTATAATTACTCTTAATAATAAATTTTTTAGTACTTTCTTTAATTATAGGTAAAGAAAATATAAACCTCTGTTTTATGGCCTTTTTTTATCAATGGGTTTTATATTTAATCGTTTGTGAGAGAAATTACATGAAATTTATTATTCTTAACCCATAACTTTTCCCTAAAGAACAGAGAGGGTAAATCAAAGATTTGGAACCTAAGTTAGACCATTCCTAAACAAAACCACAATTAAACAAAAAAATCATAAGAACCGGTTCACTAAGTGAGACGATATACAAAGTTAACAAAGTACAAGTCGATTTAAATGTGAGTATGATATTTGAAGAGTTCCTTCAATTTCATCAAACTTGAACTTGATTACCATTAGATCGCCGGGGAAGTATATCGTTTCAAACAAAAAAAGAATTTTCCTTATCGGTACAGGCAGGGGCGTGCACAGAAATTTTGGGGCCCGTCACAATTGACTTTTCCGGGACCTTACCGTATTGTTTACCCCTATATTTCACCCCTAGTTATAAAAATATTGGGCTCCCTTCAGACTCGAGCCCGGGAGAACAGTTTCCCTCCCCCTCCGTGAGCACGCCCCTGGGTACAGGTGTCTTCGAGTATTTATGGAACATAGTACAAAGAAAAAACAAATCCGACGAGTTCAGAACCTACTCCTTTTTTTGAAGCCTGATAATTAGTATAACCCTAATTTCAAATTGAACGGGCGGCATCGTGAAATAGTAAATCCAGAATATTGGTCAAACTTCAGAAATCAGACACCAGTTATAATGTATATTATTAAAGAACATAATTAAAATCGTGGGGGAAGGGCGTTCTGTATTCAATTTCCCCTGAACTGTACACTAAATATTTTTAAAAACTGGAACATTAAATAGACGAAGTTATGTTTTAGTGCCTAAATAAAGTAATTTATTAGTAAATAAAATATTAAGGTAATTCATTAAACTATTAAAGTATCAAATCATATTTAATTTACTGCTTTGCTACGTAATAATAAATACATTAGTAGCACCTATAATAAAAAATATTAACAGGCGGCGCAGCGTTGGGAAAATGAATCATCCATATGCCGCGAGAATTAAATGTCGCTCAAGATTAAGCAAAAACCTTAGGTGTGAAAACACACCGATCACAGCAAAACCGCGTGATCTGTGACGTATTCCGGCCGTTGACGTAAGCTGTAGTACGTAGCCACAACGCGTGAAATTTAAATTTTCTTGGATTTTTCTGGGACCCCTTATCAGATCCAAACCAAATTACCATGGGACCATCTGAGAAGTATACCTTTTCAAAAAAAAAAAAAAAGAATTTTTCAAATCAGTCCCGTAGTCTTGGAATAAATCGAAAACATACATAAAAAGCCGCAATACGAAATCATAACCTCCTTTTTTTGAAGTCGGTTAAAAAGGTGACTCATCAAGCCTTTAGGAACGTTTTTTTTTTTTTTTTGTCATTCAAAGTGGTCTTAAAATCATTATTTCTAATATTTGCATAATCATGCTATATTTTAGAAGTTTTTCTTTAGTTTTAGGCCTATAGATGCATTGACTATGTTAAAATTTGTGTAGGACAGCTAAAAATAAAAAAATTGAGTAGCAAAGTTATCATGAATGACTAGTATTTTGATGAATTAGCTCCTTTCTCATTATTTTTAAAAATGAAGTTTCTGAAAACATATTAGGAAAATGTTATACTCCTAATACTTTGCATTCAAGTCTGCTTAGGTATCAAAATAATAATTTCAGTGCATATAAGTACACTTGAAAACCGCCCGTCAAGGTATAACGGACGAAAATTGCTTCTATACATTTGAGCGAAGCAATTGCCTGTTTGGTGATATTTTGACAGTTGAAATTGTAACCCCTAACTCCAGTGGATAAACCCCTAAACTCCAGTAGGTAGCGTTAATTATTAACCACTTTTTTATTTCTTCACTCTCCTAAATTGACAGTCTTGCCAGTAAAACAGTTGAGTTACAGGATCTAGTTCAGCCTTGTCCAAATAAAGCGTTTCCCAGCGTGTCAAACATCATCAAAAAAATATTATCAAATTATCATGCTGTGGCGCGAGTATCAGTGTTGGTGACGCCAGGAGCGTTACTCGATCAGAGAACTTTCTAATATATATATATATATATGAGGATGAGACGCAAAAGAGCATGAAGTAAATTTCTAATTACAGAGATAAACATGTATATCACTTATTGAAAATAATATTATGATTTAATTTAAACTTACAGCCTGATAAATATGTCGTTTTTATAAAATTGAAATCAAAATTTTTTAATCATAAGTCTTTACTTGAATGTTTTACAAAAACAAAAAAAAATCATAAAGATAAAACCCTTATTGCAAATTAAATAAAAGTTGATTTTTAATTTTCTTTAAAAAAAAAAATACACTTTTAGACTACTATTTCTTACGAAGTTTTGCTTCCTTTGACACTTCTTCTTTTAATTTTTCTTTCATTTCAAGTACAACTTGACAGCTCGAGGACAGCAGTTAGAATAAGTCCTGTCAAAAATCAAATTTAAAATTGAAATAACTACTTTAGGTAGATGTTTCATTGCTAAAAATAACATTTTTAAAATGTAGAAAATTCTTAAAATTGTTTTATAGCAAACGAAAGACCTTTACGGATTTAAAAAAAAAAAAATCTGAATTATTTTCCAAGAGATCCGAATTAAAAGTGCTTAGTACAACCGTTCTGCTTCTGGAAAATGTCTCGACAGAATTTTAAAGAAAATGTTTTTGCGATGTGCCATTTTCATAGTAGAACCATAAGTGGATTGATGACGAATTGTATTTGAATTTTTCGGGATGACTGAATGTCAATATCTTGCTATATTTATATTTGAATTTCGCCTTTTCTTTTTACATAAGAAATATATTACACAAGAACTAACGGAAAATTAAAAACTTTAAAAACGCGATGAGGATTGCACTGCAGAAAAAAGTGTAAGGTATCAGTATTAATGGATGAAACGTTACACGAATTCTGAAGTATGTAACGTCATCGAATAAAAATCTCAAACTGTTGGAAGAACCTTGCACTATGGTTTCAGTAAAATTCTAAGCGCATGCGTAAAGATCAGAATCGGAGCAGAGCAGGTAAACTCTTATTAGCGGAACATTAACCGACCTTGGAAGCTATTGCTTTGCAAACCTGTGAAATTCGCGTTCTGGGTTCTGACTCCACTCAGGTCATTTCCTTTCTTAGTACAATAAAAATGTCTTGTTTGAATATTAAAATAAATAAATATTGTAATATTAAAATATTTGGAGCATACTGGTTGTTAAGCAGCATGAGCTTGTTAAATCGTTGTAGAAAATCAAATGAAAGCTTAATTTTTTGTAACGTGTAACCTTTCAAGTAATTTCTCTGCAAGCATACCATGGTTTCTGTAACGGTCGCATTTCTTGCTAAACGCGAAAATAATATCTTTATTGAGAAAAAAAAAGCAAAGCATTTTCGCTTTTTTGCTCAAATGAAAAAATTAATTAATTTAAAGAAAAAAAAAGAAACAATGTGATCCAAGAGAAGAAGTAAGCATGGCGATTGTCAACTTAATCTTTTTCAAATTTTGGCAAAGATGTTTAAATTACTATTAAGTTCAATGACACTCAGTCTTATCCGGCATGTCCCCCCCAATAACTGTATTACTAGGAGGAGGGGACTGCAACGTTCTAAAAATTAAAGGTGTGTTTTCTTAATCCTTATATATTATTTCTGTAGCCTGTTTTTGGCTTCTACGCCCGATTTTCCTCAATTCTTGATCGATTTCTTTGATTTACACCTTATTTTAAAACTTATGGTGCTGGCTACAGATGAAAAATAGACCCACGTTCTAAAAATTGTTTTTTTCAGCCGAAAAACATGTTTTAAAGAACCAGAATGAGAATTTTCGGTTAAACTTATAACTTTAACTTGCAGTATGACCGACAGAGCTGAATAACTTGATCGGCAGAGCGTTCTCCTCGTAACCAGGAGAATGAGTGTTCGGGCCCACGTCCGGACAATCTGCATCAAAACATTAGAGAAACATCGCGCATTGCATGAACACTTAATTAAGTGCATAACGAATATGAGGGAATATAATAAATGAGGAGGAAGCGCTCCTTGCTGTTATGAAAACTTGATGTGACTTTGTGCGAGCTTACTTCTGAATTGTACGTTTTTTTTTTTTTTTTCTTTTTCAAGCTTTGGGTCTGGTAAGAAAATGAAAGCATATAGTAAGCGAAAATATAAGTAACAAGTTTAAGATTTCAGACTACAATAGAATTGTTTTTTGTTCAGAAAAAAATAATAAATCGTATATTGAAATATATATTCTTCTAATGAGTTTTTGACTCTTTGTACAAATAAAAAAATTACTACCTCAATTTGAAGGGTAAAATATATATTTTTTCTTCTTTTTGCAAAAAAAAAAAAAAAAAAAAAAAAAAAGCTTATCGCATTTTTACTACATTCGAAAAGCTACGCTTAAAAAAGAGCATAGTTCAACTTATTTTGTATTTTAACCATGCTGTTAAATGATGAACACGTGCTGCCATCTAAGTCATAACGGTTCAAGCAGCCTGCGGTAACAAATTGTAAAAATTTTCAAAAATAAAAACATTTCAATATCTTATCTTATATATTATTCCCCTCTCATTTTAAAACTTATCAGGCTGGCTAATGACGAAAACTAGACTAACGGTCGAAAAATCAAGCTTTCGAAAACGCCCCTTGCTGTTTCAAAACCTTGATGCAGTTCTTATGCATTTTTTTAAAAAGCAAAGTTCTAATGCAGTTTTCCTATTTTTTACGTCGCTTTCGGAAAAAAAAAGCCTGTGCGTGTGTGTGTGTTCATATTTTAATAAAGCTTAAAAGCACTGGACTTAGTTGTTCGGTTAAATTGATAAGTTTTTTTCGGTAGAGCGTTCGGCTATAAACTATCTGAACTTCGGGCAAGCTTGGGCTGTCCGACATAATATCAAATTTATATTAGTATTACGCATTACATGTACTCATAACATACACACGTAATAAAATAAATGCAGTGGGAATGCTACTTGGTGTTTCGACTCCTTTATGCAGGCTACAGTTATCATTCGGATAAGTTGATTGTTAATCGAACTGTGTTCTTTGACTACATCCAGACCACTCAACATAATGTTAGCATGAAAAAGTATTAGATTTACCTAAAGGAAATCCTTTTTGTGCAGAAAAACATTTTCATTGTATGTTGAAATGTAGATGTTTCTAATAGCAGTGTTCAACCTTTTGTACAAATGAGAAAATACTACGCCAAATTAAAACTACGAGTTTCACCCAGTAAACCTTTAATTTTTTATTCGCGCAAATACGATATAAAGCATTAAAATTATTATCAACTTCATTAGCAAGAAATCATTTTCTACTCCTCTGCTTTCTGCTGAAAAAAAAAATACATTTTGTCTTTTTTGTTCGAAAAATTACACTTAAAAAACGGACTCCGTTCAACTGGTTTTGGTTTTGAATTTTAAGTGTTCGATTAAAAGAGAAACATGTGCGGGCATTTAAGCCGTAACGGTTAAAGCAACCTTCTATGTGAAATCGTTTAATATTCAAAGATAAAAACACTTATTTTCAATCTAATTTATTACTTCTCTAGAATGTTTATTTCAATCGCTACGTGAGATCTTCGTCATTCTTTAATCAAATTCCATGCTTTACGAATAATTTTAAATCGTATCATGCTGGTTAATGACAAAATATAGGAGCATGATCTTATTATTATTTTTTTTTGTCAAAAAGCTTTTTTGCTGTTTTTTACTACGCATTCCTTCAATGAATAGCTTTCGAAAAGGAAGGCACAATTGCTAGGTTTGTTGGGGTGTCGGGCTGTTAATCAGAATAGCGCCAATTCGAATCCGTGCCAATAAATATCTCTTTAATGTTTCTTTTTTTGCTGTCAGATGCTCACATGGGCAGGACTGTATTTGCCGCAACCTGTTTTTTCACATGCACAATTATTGCTTTTTCACGAGTCACTACTCAGCCGCTTTTAATGATATTTATGTTTGCATTGAAAATATGTACGACCAAAAGGTGAGCGATGATCAAAGTATCACAACGTTGTATTTAACTAGGTTTTGTTACTGATGTCTTTTAATTGCATGCCTTCTCTTCTGCGCTTACTTTTTTTCGGTTCTTCTTCATAATGTTCTTCCTTGAAATTTTTAAAGAGCGAAATGCCTTATGAAACGATTCGAAGCACAGTGCGGAGTTCCGCACGGGTCGACTAGTGGTAAACATAATCCAAGATTTTTTAATTTACGTTTGAAAAAAAAATAGCAGTGCACTTATTTCTTTAAAGCTGTCATGGATAAAATTTAAATTTTATTTTCAACGTGAGATGAAACACACTGGGGATACGAGAATACATACCACCTTTTAGCATTTTGCTAAAACTTTTCCCCTATTTTTAGCTTTTATTTTGAAGAATATTTGAACGTATCTTAAACCCTGAAGCATACAAAAAATCCTGGTGTAACCTTTCGCAGAAATGTGTGAGACGTTACGTTATAGTTACATTACCATGGGTAACCCCACACAAGCGATGTGTAGCTTTACACCAGTTAAGTTACTCCAGAGCAGTGAAGGCAGCCAAGATGCCACCGATTTTATGGTGTAAGGTTGCCGAAAAAAAAATTAGGGTGCCTTACCTCCTATTAAAATGAACCTCGTAGTCCGAAAGACATATAAAATTTAAATATATTTGAATGTTTTCTAGATAACATGGACCTAAGACATGGATAAACCTCTTTTCAGGAATATTATATATTTGCTGTACTTTTTGCCTTCTTGATTTAAAGTTCAGCCAACAGTGCAGCATAGCTAGTAACAAAGCCAATAAGATGCTTGAGTTTATCAATAGATCCATTTCAAACAAATCTAAAGAAGCAATAAATAAATACCTTTGTGCCGAGGAATAACAGGAAATATCCAACGTTGTTTAGCACAAATAAACAGATTTCAGAATACACGTGTTTCGAGGCTTCAAGGAACCCCTTTTTCAATTCAAAGGTGTGAGCTTCTAGATGTAAAGACACCTTGAATTGAAAAAGGGGTTCCTTAAAACCTCGAAACACGTGTATTCTGAAATCTGTTTATTTGTGCTAAACAACGTTGGATATTTCCTGTTAAATCTAAAGAAGTTCTTCTGCCCTTATATAGAAGTTTGGTAAGACCTCATTTGGAGTATGCTGTTCAGTTTTGGTCTCCTTATCTTAAGAAGGACATTAACATATTGGAAAGGGTTCAAAGGCGGGCTACAAGGCTAATAAATGGACTTTCTCACTTAGACTACAATTCCAGGCTTCGAAGGCTGAAAATGTACAGTCTTGAGCAAGGAAGAGACCGAGGGGGCATGATTCAGTTATTTAAATTTATTAAAATGAAAGATGTTACGGGGCTGAAGTTTAGCTCTGAAAACAGGTCAAGGGGTCATTGTTTTAAGCTATTTAAATCTCAGGCTAACATGGATATTGGGAAAAATTATTATTATGGCAGGGTAGTGGAACCTTGGAGCAGCTTAGCGGAAGAGGTGGTAATGAAGAAGGGAGTAGATAGTTTTAAGACGGCCATTGATCTTCACTGGGGATTGTAAATTGACTAGGACCAGTATAGCTGGGCCCAGGCCTGTTGCTGGTCGTCACTTTTGTATTTGTATTCGTATTTGTATTTGTATAACTTAAAATTAGTTTGAAAAATAAATATTTCATTTTTTTACTTAAAAAAATTATGAAGTAAGTTATTTGAACTTGAAAACCGAACCTATAAAAAACAGACCTCCAAATGAACTTTTTGAACTTAATTTCAAGTTTGATACTTTCTTATCAAAGCAAAATACTAATATTAAAAATTCGAGAAGTATAGAAGAGAAAAATAAAGTTTTACACAGTTAGAAAGAAGTTTTCTTCAAGTTTCGTTTAAGAATAATCTTTTAAAAAATGTAACCTATGACTTTCAGAAAACGGTAATGAAATTAAAATATTTTTAGGACATTTCATAAATTTTGTAAAAGATTTTTGAACAAAATAACTTTTGTTACGAATTATTTATCGTTGCACTCGAAACTGTACGTCTAGAATAAATAGGTTAAACTTCAACTGTGCTCTCATAAACCTCCTATTGTGTTTTCTTATTCCTAAACTTTTGTAGCATAGGAAAAGTAGTTGACCTTACTACATCTAAACTATCAGAAAAATTTACTATTTTACTTAAACTCTCTTAATTAAGAATAGTAAAAAGAATTAAGTTTCTAGCACTGAACAGAAATTTGAAGAAGAAAAATATAATGCATGTATAGTTTGTACACTAATGATTTTGGAATAAAATAGATAAATTCTCTGTTTTCGGGGTAGCATTTTTTTTTTTTTAGCAACCACGATTGCTTATTGTTCTCACTTAACCGTCCTTGATGTTGTTGTTCCTTTTTCAGCTTGGAGCAGGGGCCTCTGCAGCACCACCGCCGCCCGTGGCTGTCCCCCGGTCCTGAGCTATCCGCTTCTTCTGGTAGGAGGCGTTCATGTCCTACACACACGCACGCTCACACACACACTCACACACGCCTACGTGCATACACAGGTCTACGCACACACGCAAGCCTACAAACACACACACAAACCTACACACACACACACAACTATGCAGGAGGAGGGGCAGGCTTGGGGGGACAGGAGCCGCTTCTAGAAACAATAACTCCAATGAGTAGTGTCCTGTCGCAGTTCGTGATTGCGAAAAATATAATTTTGATTCAAAATTTCAGAATTATTTTTTTTTTTTTTTTTTTGCTCCGTCGTATAGGTGAAACCATCTAAAATATTGATTTATTTACTTATAATAAAGCTTTGGATAGACTAGCCATAGTAAAAAGAATTAAGTTTCTAGCACTGAACAGAAATTTTAAGAAGAAAATTATAATACATGTATAGTTTGTATACTAATGATTTTGGAATAAAATAGATAAATTCTCTTTTTTCGGGGTAGCATTTTTTTTTTTTTTTTTTTTTTTTTTTTTTTTTTTTTTTTTTTTTTTTGCTTCGTTATATAGGAGAAGCCATTCTAAAATATTGATATCTTTACTTATAAATAAAGTTGAAAGTACCTGTCTGGATGTCGGGATATCTCTCAATCTGGATCTCAATGACGCTCATGACGCCTAGACCGTTCGGCCAATTTTCATGAAAGTTTGCACAAAATTAGTTTATAGCATGAAAGTGTGCACCTCAAAGCGATTTTTCGAAAAAAAAATCGATTCTTTTTTTTCTATTCAAATTTTAAGAACATTTTACCGACCAAATTACCATAACGTGGACTTGCAAATTACCATAACGTGGACGAACAAACTACATAACGTGGACTAGCAAATTACCATAACGGGGACAGACAAATTATCATAACGTGGACTAGCAAATTACCATAACGTGGACGAACAAATTACCAAAACGTGGACTAGCAATTTACTATACCGTGGTCTAGCAAACTACCATAACGTGGACGAACAAATTACCATAACGTGAACTAGCAAATTACCATAACGGGGACAGACAAATTATCATAATGTGGACTAGCAAATTACCATAACGTGGACGAACAAATTACCATAACGTGGACTAGCAATTTACTATACCGTGGTCTAGCAAACTACCATAACGTGGACGAACAAATTACCATATGCGACCATGGGCGAGCAAATTAACACAGCAAATTGGCGAGAAATTCATCATTCATTATTTTAAATATACGGGCGAACCAAATGACCTTTTAATTTTCTACTACGAGCAAAGCCGTGCGGGTCATGAATAAAATCCGTTTTTTTTTTCATAATTAGAAATATAACATAAATTTAATGTAATGAAATTAATAAAGTTTCCTACAAGAAAGAAAAGGTACTAAGCTATGGAAAAAAGCAACAGTACTTGACCTGAGAGATAAATTTTAACTAAAACGTTGATATTTCTCAGGCGTCGACATCTCATCATTGCTAATGCCCAGGAAAGTACAATGCAACCTCTTTTTTCCGGACTATCTGGGATTAAATATAAGACGGATAATCGAAAATCCGGATAGCCCGGTTAGTATAGGTAATAAGCAAAGTAATCATTAAAAGAAGATTCACCATTCATTACGACAAGAAACGAGCTGATGTGTGCATCACATGACTTCCTTTTACTCCAATTTAATGTCATTTCCTCATTATTGGCAATTTTAATGTGATTTAATTGTTTACTCTCTAAATATCACCAACAGTGGCCATATTGAAACCAAATTTAACCAAAAAAAATTAAAAAATGAAAAAAGTAGCAAAATTTGTCTCCAAGTTTTCGACAAAACTTGGTGACCAAAAGACTGGCGATGTATCGCCAAGTGTCCGACAAATTATAACACCACTTGAGTTTACATCGAAATTAATAATGATTTCCCCCAAAAAAAGGGGCAAAAGACCCCCTTAGGTACATCTGAATGCAATCAAAATTAAAGGTGCACAACTAGGCCCCACTAGGAGTCTACGTACCAAATTTCAACTTTCTAGGGCATACCGTTTTTGAGTTATGCGAGATACATACACACATACACACATACGCACATACGCACATACGTACGTACATACAGACGTCACGAGAAAATTCGTTGTAATTAACTCGGAGATCGTCAAAATGGATATTTCGGGTGTCTGTAGGTTCCTATGCATATATCCACGCGTGGTCGGGTCGGAAAAAAAAAACACAACATTCATTTGGGGGTGAGAAAAATGGAAATTAAGGCCGATTTTTGAGTGAAATTTTTTTCGCGAATACAATACTTCCTTTTTTGTAAAAGGAAGTAAAAAACAGTCTTCAGCAAAATTGCATAGATATTTTTAAAACACAACTTTTCAATGAATGTTACAACATTAAAATTCCCCAAAAAATAAAAGTTGATTGTAAAAACTCTGATTTGATTCCTCAAGAATAAGAAATCTGTCGCTTTATACGCAAGTATATTATGATGAATTTGTACTAGCAGCTAGTTGAATTAGAAGAGCTTTTCTCCACTTCCCCCCACCTTTCAGCGTGAAGTCTTGATTGAAGTTAAGAGAACTATAACTTGTGCTTGTTTTTAAATATTTATGGAGGAAAATATCTTCAAATCTATAATAAATTCTTTAAAATGCACTCAAAAACGTTTCCGTTACTAAATTAGGCATATAACAAGTTCTAATAGATGGTTTTGGATTTATAAACTGGTTATACTCTTTAATGAGTAATTTTTTTCTTTTCTACACTAATACAAAATAGTGCTTTAGTTTGATCAATTAGCATCATTAACGTAAAAGACTTAAATCATATTTCATTGCTAGATTAATTTCCTAGCTGAATCGTAAAACATTTTTTAACATTTAGAATTTCGTATATTCAGTTCAAAACATACAATCAGTTTCCATAAAATAGAAAAACAGTTATGTTTTCATAAGACTCCACAGAGAAGAGTAAATTCATGTACATGTAGACAAACTATAAGATTTTTCTGGAATAAATAATCAGCTAGAAACTATCTGATAGATTTTTCTCGGCAGCGGCACGTTTCTTTTCAATGGTTTCCCTCCAGTGCAGTTTCTCCTTCTATTCTCAGGAGGTTTTTTAAGCATTGAAAATCCTTTTCTTTTTCTTCTGTCTCGTTCTATTATTATTACTGTTGGTGGTTTTTAGAGGACAGATTTTTTTCCTTGGTAATCTAGCAGAGCATTTTGAAGGATAGAAGCAAATATTTAAGCATATAAGAACGGATTTTAAAACTTAAATAAAATTATTAATGCACGATAATAAAGGAAATACATTCTTCTTTTTCTTTTTTTCTACAAGTGATTAATTTGTGGCCTTTTTGTATCACAATGAACTTCTCATCTGTTGTCCAGTTTGTTTCACATGTTTTGTAGTATCACTCCGTTCTGCCTCTCTCTAATTCTGCACAACTGCGTTCTTAAAGTTCTTTTCATAATTTTGGTATCGATGGTTGATGAACAGTGCCTTTGACGTAACACCATAAAACGACATTCGTAACCGAAAAAAAAAAAAACTTGCTACTCTTTTCTTAAACGTCAAGAATCAATTGTTTTAATATCGTACTACAGCAAAGAAATTACTAGACGTTAAATCCCGGTTAAGATTTCGTGTTGCTTGTTTAGGCTGAGCTAGAGTCCCAACAAATTAATGAATGCCATTAGAATATTTTCACAGCGATTTCGGGATATATTATATGAAACTACTGATATGACTAACTGATAATCATTAAAATGTAAAGAGAAAAATGACACCAATATTTATTGGTTAGGAAATATTTATTTAACATAAACGTAAAAGACGCTGCGTACTTATTTTTTTTTACCGATGTCAGCTTTTGCAGAAGTAGAGTCTCATTGAAATGAGCGGAATGTGTGCATCAAATTTTTACTTTTCCCCCTTATTCAGATAGATTCGTCTCACCTGGACGTTTGAAAATTCCATGCAAAGTCCGCGTGCAAGCTCAGTTGAAATGGCAAAGATGTGACAACCGGGATTTAACGTCGAGTTAAGGAAATTGAAACATCATTGGATAAAATCAAGGTTTTACGCAATAATAGTTTTAAGTGATTTAGTCTCAAATATTACAATACACACAAAAAAGCTATGGTCTGATGTTTGCTGGTTAGTATTTTTGTCTAAATTAATATTTCATACTTAAAGTTCGAAAAATTTTCTTTCAATTATGAAATTTTAATGAAGTCTCACTTTTGATCATAACGTTTTCACGCTACTACGTACTAGTTATGTAAGCTAAATTTGTGTGAGTTTTGTGACAAGAAAATGAACTAAATTTAGATTTTAAATCAATAGTGAATACGTCTTCCCAAAATTTCGAGTTGTGTCGCATACCCTGTCGGGATGCAATATGTGTACAAATTTCGCAAATACATTTTTTCTTCGGTCATGTTTTGTGCTAACACGGTATAAACATACGTTTAGGTTTTTATTTTCCCTCTACTTATCAGACATAAAGACATTTTAAATATACAATACTTCGCCAACAAGCATTGCAACAAAAAAGTTTTTAATTTCCTTTTTACATTAATTTCTTGACGCGGTCATTTATGAACTATTCTTATTTTCATTGCGAAATGTCCTTTATTCCCATGAGATCGTAATTTGAAACAAGTCAATGGGGTAATAGAATTTCCTGTATGATGGTTACTAAAATCTATATTCAATAAGTCTCGTATTTTAATATTTATCTTGAAGGTACCTGAAATCGATAGTAAAACACTTATTGATAATATTAAGATATTAAGTTGTGTTTCTTTCCTAAATTTTGCGCCAACTGTTTTATAGTTACGATGGAGAAATCTTCTTGGATCTGAAAACAGAAAAGATAAATTATATGTATTTTAAGTTTTAAGCCCTTCTTTTGAACTTTTGTGAGATTATTCTTTTATTAGCACAAACTAAAAAAAAAATACTATGATTTTTGAAACCTTTCCAAAATGCTGAAAGATTACATCATCCAAAGCCGAAATCTCCACCATTAATAAGTTCTATTTTAAAACATCAAATGTTTCCGAGAAAATGAATTCCTTCCCTTTATTGCACCTTTTACGAATTCAAACCCTTTTTCATCACCATAGTTCGATTTTTTACGGCATTGTCCCAGTTTTGTTAACTGCAACCGTCGCGCTTCCTTCCGCCGGTGCGCGGTAAAATGAAGTAAACTAAAGAGACATTTTACAAGCCCAGTATGGAACATTATCTTTCTGAGTTGGCTTGAATGTTCTCAATATCTGCGCAAAGATAAAACTTTATGAAGAGCCATAAAAGTAAGAGCAGTTTCGCTTTGTTAAAATGATGAAAACGCAGCGCTGCGCTTTATGGGAGTATTTTGGAACCATGGCTGTGAAATCGTCTTACTCGTGAATCAATGCGTCAATAATTTGATATGGCTTTCGTCAAACGTTGAATAGTTTGTTAAAGAGTAAATTTATAGGGCGTAATGAATTAGGAAATTTCTTTACGTCTGTTAATTGGTCATCGATCTATATTAAATTTACTGGACATACTGAAATATGAAACTTCTTTACGTCTGTTAATTAGTCATCGATCTATATTAAATTTACTGGACGTACTGAAATATGAAATTTCTTTACGTCTGTTAATTGGTCATCGATCTATATTGAATTTACTGGACGTACTGAAATATGAAATTTCTTTGCGTTTGTAAATTGGTCATCGATTTATTAAATTTACTGGACATACTGAAATATGAAATTTCTTTACGTCTGTTAATTGATCATCGATCTATATCAAATTTACTGGACGTACTGAAATATGAAATTTCTTTACGTCTGTTAATTGGTCATCGATCTCTTAAATTTACTGGACATACTGAAATATGAAATTTCTTTACGTCTGTTAATTGGTCATCGATCTTTTAAATTTACTGGACGTACTGAAATATGAAATTTCTTTACGTCTGTTAATTGGTCATCGATCTCTTAAATTTACCAGGACGTACTGAAATATGAAATTTCTTTACGTCTGTTAATTGGTCATCGATCTATATTAAATTTACTGGACATACTGAAATATGAAATTTCTTTGCGTACTTTTATTGTTGATCAATCTATAATAAATTTACTGGACGTAATGAGTTATGAAACTTCTTTACATCTATTATTCGATGATACATCTATAGTACATTTACAAGAATTATGAATTTATTTACGTCTATTGTTGTATCTAATTCTGAAATTGATTTATTTATACGAAACTAGTTGATTCTAAAGCTCATAGTCTGACTTAGCATAAGGTCGTTGACACCCAGCTAAAATCCCTCTACCTCAGACGGCTCAGAAATTATAAATGATGGAGAAAATTACTTTAAAAAGTAGTTTATATTTGTTTATAATAATGTTTACAGTTAACTGCAATGTGTAAGAATTAAAGAAATATTGTTTTGACATCAAGATCAAGACACCCATCTTTTACTATGAAGTTCTTTGCTTAGAAAATCTACACTCTCAGTGTACAACCAGCCTGTATCATATGCAATGGCATAAAAGATGTAACGTTGCAACTCTATAGCACTTTCTCCTATTGAACTGTTCAAAGGGGACTTACAGATGTATTCCGTCTGCTGTCCGAAATTTTCTAAATCGGGCCTTCCTGAAGCAAAAATCATGCATACAGGATTGCCAACCTTGGAGAAATAATTGGAGGAGCATCTGTGGTGATTTTGAGGAGCAATTCGAAAATTTGAGGAGCAGTTCAGTATTTTATAAAAAAAAAATCGATAAAAATAACTAAAACCATTAATCTAAAATTGTTTTAGAACTGTCGCGAAACTTACTTTCAAAATCTCTTCTGCCACACGGTTAGAACATATACATGAAACCAATATTAACTTCATATCATTTATTGAAGAAAAACATGAACTAAAATAAAAGTTGAATGAACGAACATAAATCAGAACATAACATAACAGAACCAAAAGAAACGAACTACATGAATTTACTGGGTATATATATGTACCGAACTGCTTTGTCAACACTTTTGCCATTTAAATAACATCAAAGTTTTTCCACATACTCAACACCTGTACTCTTTAAGGAGTATAGAAAAAAATAAGAACATAAAATCAACAAATCTTTCAATTTAAACTAAATTAAACAGTTCAATCATTTCTTAAATTAAAAATTAAATTACTTCATTCTGAAATTAAACTAATTTAAACATTCAGTAAACAATACATTTCATTTCAAAAAAGTCATACTTCGAATGGATAAAGTAGTTGAATTGCTCTTCTTAAGCAACCTTCAGACGTGCGGACTATGCATACACGTACATTGCCATCTCGTTCTATGAGAACTTGATCGATCACACCCATGTCCCACAGTAACTTGTTTTTCAAAGGTCCTTCACCAAGTACTACATTTCCAGTCTTTAAATTCTGTTGGGAGTAAGGAACTAAAAAAAATATGAGCACTTCTCAATTGCAATAAATACTGTTCTTTCCGTCGAGACCAACTTGGCTGTATTAAACGCTTCTGGAACAATTTGCGTTTCTGTAAAGCCTTTTGTGATTAGAGGTTTTGTCAAATATCTCAAGCAAATGATTTGGAAAGTTAATCTTGTCCTCTCCTGCAAATAAAAAACATGAAGGTGTTAATGCAATAGGTTTATTTAAGTCGTTGAATTCATAGTCGTTCAATTATGTAATTGGTCTATTATTCAAAAAAAACTCAATTTTTGTAAGGATGGTAGCAAGCTCTTCTAATGTCGACAGAGCTCTACCAAGTATTTTTCTCAGCGGGTCTTTAATACTTTTCATCAATCGTTCCCAGAAACCTCCCCACTGTGGAGAACGTTTTGGAATAAATTTCCAAATTATGTTTTCGGATGCTATAAAATGATGCAGCTCTGGATGCTGTATAATTTTTCGAAGAGATTTCAGTATTTCACAAGTTGAACGGAAAGTCTTTGCATTATCAGAAAATATGATTTTTGTATTTCCTCTTCTTGCTAGGAAACATCTCAAAGCGAATGTAAAACTTTTTACGGACATATCTTGCACTACTTCAATATGAACCGCTCTAGTTACGGCACATGTAAATAATACAATGCACACTTTCTCACAACTGGTTAGTTTAGATTTAACAGTTATTGCGCCACTAAAGTCAGTGATCTACATTAGTAAACGGTGGACTTTCTGCAATACGTTCCAAGGGCAATTGATCAGTTAACTGCTTAGCTGGTTTTACCGAAAATTTTTGCAGATCAAACAAGTATAAATAACTCTTTTCACAGTCTGTCTTTCTTTTAGTACCCAGAATTTCTTACGCACTTAAGCTAAAATTGTTGTTTTACCCGAATTAAAGACATGAAGATGTTCATGAAAAATCACTAACTCCGCAAACTTCGATTTCAGAAGTAAAACTGGATGTTTTTCAGTTTCAGTCAAGGACCCTTAGACGTCCTCTTGTCCGAAGAAGACCAGTCTCGTCCAGATATGGAGATAAGGAATAAATCTTAGAAGATGGACTAATCTGCGTATTCTTTTGAAGCCTTTCAATTTCCTCGCGAAACACTTCCCATTGCACAGTTTTTATTCACATCTCTTCAGCTACTTGTAATTCTATGGCGTTCAGTGAACCATTCTCAATTGATATTTTTCTTGACTTTGAAATAAATCTTAACGCCCATGCAAACACTCTCAGTAATTTTTGGAAATTACTGAAGTCGTTAACGTTTAATACAGGATTATACGATGAAACAACAGTGTTAACACTAACTTTCAAGAATTCAACTTTCGCCGCGTCATTCGAGCAGTATTGTTTCTGCAACGGCCACTAATCAGTAGGACTGGTCAACCACTTTGGTCCGCGCCACCACACGCTGTCATTTTTCAACCAACTCAATAATTCTGAATCCGTCCACTATATTACTCTATTAGGCAAATTATTAAACCAATCATACAAATATTTGTACTATTTTGCAGTCACTAACACTCATTACAATTCCAGTCTCGGAAGCGTTAACTTTTTTAGCGGCGCTACCCTGCTTTTTGACATTATAAATGATGTCGAAATTTCACCCTTCTTATTATTATACCTGAAGTATATGCAACCGCACCATAAGTCTCTAATGACGCATCCGAAAATATGTGTATTTCAACAGAATGCCTAATGTCAATCACATTTAAAAAGAAATATCTTTCTACCGTTAATGAATCTAAATCTTTAATCTCCCCGTACCATTTCCCCCACTTCAAAATCAAATCCTCTGGCAATTAATCATCCCAATCTACACCTATTTTCCAAATATCTTGCATTAAACATCTAATTCTTACAACAAAAGGAGACAAAAAACCCATTGGATCAAATATCAATGCGGCTGTCTGCAGCACACAACGCTTAGTATTTTTCAACGAAAATAAACTACTCAACAAAGATTTTACATCTAATGACAAACTGTCCTCCTTAGTATTCCAGTTCAACCCTAACACATTTAACTGACAATTTTTCAAACACTCACTAGTACTCAGACCCTGGTAAACCCATAAAGATTCCAATTCAACTGAATTAGATCTCAGCTTTCTTAAGTTGAAGCCCCCATCTTTCAAAATTTATGTGGCATCCGATGACAACTGAAATGCTTCTTCTACACTTTCACCTCCAAAATACAAATCATCGACGTACAATGATCTGTATGTTGGTCACAGACATATCCAGATCTAACCACTTGAGTTTTTTTCCTAATTTCGTTAAAGACGAAGTGCCACCATTTATCCAAGAATTACTCCTTATGTCCGAGTTCTCGAGAAAGATACAACACCCTTAAGCAGTAGACTCTGCAGTCACTGTTCGTCGTAACCGGCTGCTCGTACTTATGCCTTGCTCTGGCTAAGAGACGGTAACTTACTGCTTAGTTATTAGATGAGTTTATTCTACTTTTTGTACTTGACAAACGAACATTGAAGGACGAAAGGCGAAGAAAGCCTCGGCCTTTTACCATCTCATACTGGACAAAAATCTTACGCACATTTGTGTCAACAGGCTCACTTTAGACCGCTGATAAAAATAAAAACCGACCAAACGAAAGTCATAAATATGTAGCAATCCTTCAAAGACAAACAGTAAGGAATGTGTACACATTTTATTGATCTTTCGGAACGCATCCTTTTGAATTTTAAAGTGACAAAGAGAAATGCGAAAGTTAGCAAAAGCATGGTTTGTCTCTCATCGTATTTCGACGTCGAGCGATATCGGAACGGGGTGCTCTATCCGAAAGGGGGCATTCGCTATTTTTCGTCTACGAAGCAAGTTTATTTTATGGTCTCGTAAAGAGGCAACCCGATAAAGCTCGTTCACGACAAGGCAAATGTTCCGCTTCGTTGATCTAAAGCTTTTTAAGAAGATTTTCCGTTCCTCCTTTTTTGGTCGTATGTGGATAGAAATGCATTTTGACGCAGCGAAGTATGTTTAAGGAAGGCAAGAAATAAAATTGATATTTTAATGTGAGAATTCTACAAGAGGAATGATGTTTTTAGAGCAAACATAAATGTTAGCCTCATTGATAGTTGTTTTTTATGAAATTAATGATGTTTCTTTCTGATCAACTTTCGGTAAAATTTCGATTTTACTTAAAATAACTAAAATTAACGAAAACTGAAATGGAAAATAATTCGAAATATAACCTTATTACACATTTTTACAGCCTTGTTACATGATTTTTAAAACTTTAATGCTTGCTAATTTTGTTTTATTTTATTTTTCGCTTTCTGATTGATCTAATGCAGTGCTTCTTAAATTGTGTTCCGCGGAATCACAGAGTTCAACGGATCTCATTAAAGGGTTCCACAAAACACTCTCTTCTTTCCCTTCTTTCTTTTCTTCAAATTAGTCCTTCACTTAAAATTGACAAAAATTATTTTCGTCAAATGCTATTATCAGTATTTTTGTACTGAACAGTAGAAAAGATGTTTAAAGTTCCTGATTAAACCTCCATGTAAGGTCAATGAAGGTCCTTCGACTACGTCAGTAAAAGAACACACATAATTTAAATTGAAACGACAACCGATTCATTCTTGCAACAGATATCAGTGAGTGCCCTTATCAGAATTTCGGTGCTGTTTTAAATACCTTTAAGTTGTAACTTTGGGTTGTGTTGGCACTTTCACTATTTGCAACCATTTATTGTACTCATTGTACCCATATTTTCAAATCATCAAATTCTCAATTCCTTGTTAAAATCAAAAATAGCAATTTTTTTTCAAATTTTCAAATTTTTAATTAACGCTGAATGAGTGGACCATTTTTCTTCATTCTACCTGAGGTACTCAATCATATTGTTCTAACAGATTCAAATTCATTTTTACATGCATAAACACGTTCTTTTCCTTCCCTAGGAGGGAGGGGGACGAACAAACGGGGATGCCACCACCTGCGAAAAAAATCCTAAAAAAAATTTTTAAACGGAAAACCTATGTCCGGAAGATCAAATAAACCCGCTTCTAGTGTTTTTTCCCTATATTTCTAAAAAAATAATGACGCGCCCCTGAAAGGGTAAGTGCGTAATAAAATATAAAAACGGGCCACGGAATAAAGTCAGCGTTCGTAGGCAAGCAGCAACCAGAAAAATTACTTTCACAAAAATGTGCCCCATTTTATAAAAATTATGAATTATTTCCTCTCAAATATATTTTTCTTTCCCATAAAGGACTCAATTTAAATATCGAAATCATTTCAAGAATTCCATAATGGACGAAAATTAAAGTAATGATTGAATTGCGGTTCCGCCCTGGTATTCCAAAGAACGTCATTAAGAAAACTGAATCTTTTTTCGGGAAGGAATGGTTGAAGAAAAATCCTATCAAAATGAAATGCGATTGTTCTTGTTTTGAAGTTAAAAAAAAAAAAGAAGAAGAAGAAAAAGAAAAACCCAAGATGACTTTCTGCTGAACAACTTGATGAACTTATTATTTTTAGACCTTTTAGATCTCGGGGTAATGATGTCAGAGAACCATATTGCTTTCATTTCGTTTCTGTGAAATGGAATTTCAAAATATTATAAGGTTTTGTGGAATAATTCCAAAAAGCAGAAATTACTATGAACAAGTTTTACTGTTTTTCAAATTTTTCTTAATAAAAGATTGCAATTTCCATTGAAATCAAGAATGCTTTAATTAGCATTTATAAGCTGGCATGAAATACATCTCTGAATAAATAAAGTGTTCTACGATTGAAGTGTATAAATCTAACCGAATTGAAAAAAATAATATATAAAATAAAATTAAAGCACACATAATAAAGGAAAGGAAAGAGCTTTTAATAAATCAAATTTTCTTTATAATTTGTGCTTTATTTACCTTGATTTTTCACTTCAATCAAATTTTAGCACTAAGCTTATTTGATCATTTAAATTAATTACTAATATTCTCATTTAAATTGTTATATATTGAGATATGTTGCATTAAAACTTTTTCACCCTCTATTTTTTCCCTCATTACATTTCCTCTACTATAGATAAAGAAAGGAATATTTAAATGCGTTTTTCACAAAACAGCACTTTTTAATGAGACTCAGTATTGAATGCTATCTCTCCTTGCTTTGTAAAACTGTCTGTTACTAATTTTCGTCAAAGAGATATTATCGCCAAATACTGAGATGCTTTTGGTGAGCATAAAATGATGCTAAATATTTTCATACGAAATGTTTCCAAAATAAGTAGTAAAATTTGGCGATAGCTTGAAATTGTGCACTACGACAAATTAATGGAAGTTTTTGTGCTGTTAATGGATTTGCCTGATTTAGTTGGTGGATTATTTTACATTTTAATAAAAATTTTGAATATTCTTTTAATGGTGACATTTTAGTTGCATGGTGGAAGTTGAAAAATAGTATAACATAGTCTTTAGCTTTAAAAACAACGACAGTTGAAAAAACTGCCAAATGCCTCAGCTGTTGAAGTCTTCTCACAAAAAAGTTTGGCGAAAGTCCTGCTTTTTGATTGTGTAATGAGTAAGTGTTCATAGTGTCCAATTAGCACGATAAATAAAACTATCATTAACTGCATTAAAGTTCCACTGAAATAAAACATAATCAGCCAAATCCATTTATTACTTGTTAATCTTGTGCTAAAACGTTACGTTATGACTTAGCTTGAGAAAAGCCTTGAACAGTCAGACGAAAAGCAAAAATATTTAACAATATAACAATTCTAGCTATTTACAGGGAGTTAAGATGATACACTAAATACTGAATTGAGTTGATGAAAGTCTTCGAACATGGGACTAAAAAGTTTATAACTCGCTTTTTTTATTATACTTAAAAATTTACTTAATCATCTTTAGCAGAAAAAATCATCTTTCGATAGACATATAATGTTAATATGTACAAAAATTTTTTATCACCCTCATATTAGAGAATTTATGTGAAAATTGTTTTTATCGCCCCTCTATGGGGGGGGGTCCCGCCCATAACGGGATGAAAACTACCCTATGTGCTACTCTGATGCATAAGCTATATCATTGTAAAGTTTCATTAAAATCCTTTCAGTAGTTTTTGCGTGAAAGATTAACAAACATCCACATCCATACAAATTTTCGCATCCTCATATAAATAGTAGCCGATGATCGAGTAACTCGAGTGTTTCAACAATGAAGCTCGCGCCACGTCATGATAATTTTATAATATGTTTTGGTAGTGATTAACATGCAGGGAAAGGCTTTATTGTGAGAAGGCTAAAATCGATCCGGTAACTTAACAATTTTACTGGTACTGTCTGACCATCGATTACATGGAAAGGCTAATATCCGGTTTATAGGTGGAAACAGGCGTATATATTAGTTTATAGGGGTGTTAGTTGGTTTGTTACATATATGTTCTTTTGCCTCTCTATTATTTAGCCTTAGTTTTGTAAAAATGAAAATTTGCTCTCAGCAGCATTTTTTTTAATCTAACGCATATTCGATCTGTATTCTCTCCGCAAAAATTAATTGATTTATTTATTCACAACAAAGTTTTGAGCTTACCATTTTGCTTTTACGTTCCTGAATGAAATGAAAATATTTTCTTTTCTTCTTGTTGTTTCCATGGTAACTATTTTTGTTTTCCCTTATTTTATTTTAGAGAATGCAATAAATGAATAAGGCACTAGTAATATTATAAAACGCGTGCATCAAAAAATCCCATCGTTATTTTCCCTTCTCCCTGCTAGATTCATTCTTTACTTGGCAGATTGCCAAATTACATACAATCCGCGGTCAAACAGTAAGATCACGTCATTTCAGGGGAATAAAGAAACGGAAACAATTAACGTTATCAACTGGAGTTTAGGGTTAATCCACTGGTGTTAGGGTTTAAATTTCAACTATCAAAATATCACCAAACAGGCAATAACTTCGTCCAAATGTAGAAGAGTAAAAGCAATTTACACCCGTCATCCTTGATGGGCGACTGTCTAGTATATAATAGTAGTAAGATGTAAACAGACGATACAAAATAAATATCTCAACTGAGTATTTCTATAATTTGTTATTTGGCTTAAACTTTCTTTTTAAACACGGTTACCTTTCAATAATATACAATATTTTTCACATATGTGCTTACTGTCATGTTCCTACTGTTATTTGCAGTTCAATAACTCGAATACGCTACCATGCGGTGACTTAAGAAAGTGCCGAATGAGGTTAGACATTCCTTCCCAAGTTTCTCTTTTATGGTGAAATAAAGACTTCAGAGAGTTTCTCGTGTAATGTAATTTCAAAATAAAAGAAAAGGAAAAGAAAACTCCAAAAATAAACGATGAGAAATTACTGTCATTCACTAAGCTTAAAAGCATATTATAAGTTAGCCAGAGCCTGCAGCAGCTCCTTATTGGAATTGAAAAATACAATCAAGTTTAATGTAACAACTAGTAAACTGTTCAGATTATCAATATATTTTTATATGCTGTTTCCGCTATTCATGAAAACCATGAACCCAGTGTAAAAAAAGTTCAAAACATTAAAACAGAGTTCTAGAAAAATAATAAAATAAACCAATGAAGACCTTTCGCGGAGCTTTCGCCTCTAAGTGAAATGACGCATTTAGTTGACTATATTTTTTAACTCTCGGCACTTTTTCTCGATGCTTTTTATCCGTAAGTGACTTTGATCAAAACTCCAATTTCTTTAAAAGTCTGGAAAAGTTTTATCCTTTTGTGCTTGGATTTTCTTTTTACAGCTGTGATGACAATATTTAATTCCAAAAGAAGTTAGGAGATAGCTTCCGAACACGTGCACATACACTGACAAAGAAGAACATTAAAGAAATAGTTCGGTCGATTTTTCAACTATAGTAGCGTTTAGTACTTCTATTACTCCGAAGAGCCAAATACATACAGTTGAAAATCCTGGAATGACAAAACAAAATGGTGTTAAATATTAGAATAAATTTTGCTTCTTAAGATCAACTTTTTTTTTATAATGTATTCGTAAGTAGGTTTTACTGCTGAAAGACAAATTTACTTTTTGATACATCATCTTCATTGTAAATAACGCCTCATTTTCATTGTTTTTAACTTTGAAATGCCAAGATTTCTCTAAAATTTTGTTGAGTCATAGAACCCTTAAACTATTATTCGGACTGTCACATTTGATCCTTAATTTAAAAAATCTGAAAGTAATATCAACAAGAATAAATATAATTTTATAGGTAGGGAAAGCTGCTGTACCCACGACTGTTGTACCTGACAGTCCACATAACCATGTGTACCCACGGACGGCAAAATTTTAGTGTTACAACGTCTGAAATTTTTATTCAATTTTAATCATGTATCCATTAATTTGTTTATTCAATTTCAAAACCAAATCAACCAACTACTAAGCATAATCATTTGTTAATATTATTGGGAAGTATCTCGCTATAAGTCTGGGTACTAGTCTGAGTTTTTTGCAATAGGTCAATTTTGTTAGAGGTTTCAATTTTGATATAAATTTTAAGCATTAATATAGAGTCATACTGGTCTTGTGTGCGTACGGATGTGGAGCGATGCGTCCATGTCGTGGTTTAAAAAGCGGGCCTTTTTTATGGTACCCCAGTGCTTTTCTTTTTCTCTTTTGTGAGGTAAAAGTAGTTTTTCATGTCGCAGTCAAAATATAGCAAAATAAATTTTCAACTTCTAAAGAAGTTCAGATGGGTGCCAAAAGATTCCTTTTCACCTTTGCTTTATAAAATGCAACAATGAAGTTTAAGATATGATATTCCTTAGCATCTTCTGAAGCTGCCCTTAAATCAAAGTTTCGTGGGCAATTTTCTGAAGTTCAAGTCAAAAATTTAGAAAACTTTAGAAAACTTATCCTATTTATCCTAAGTTTATCCTATTTATGCCAGGAGGAAATACTATTGGCATACAACAATCGTGTATTATCGTTAATACGACGACATTAAACTTCTTTTAAACGACACTTTAAACTTCTTTTTCTTTCTTTCTTTTCCTTATTAAATGTATAGTGCTTCATTTGGGCTAGAGTAAATGACAGATCCCAAGATTTTTTTTACAATATTTTGGAAGTTTAACTTGATTTATAACCATTGTTGTCCATTCAGCAAAATGTTTTCTCGAAAAAATGAGGCTCAATTCTCAGTCCTTTGTTCTGAGTCTTGGGGCCTACATTTACCACAGGATTTACATCGTGGTAAGTGATTCTGTAAAAATATGGTAGAATATTTTATTATTATCCTTTAAAATGCTTTAGATAAGTATATAAACTTTTAAAATGTTAAAATTACCACAAAGTACCTTCTTTTTTCTGAAAGAAGAATCATAAAATTGTACAACAGAAAGAAAATAGCCTTAGAAACCTCAGAAATTATTTTAAAGTTTCTGCTAAACTCTTTTACACTAATTAGATGTTTATGGTCGTCCTTTTTTACTTTAATTTTCTTACACAAACTAAAAAAAAAAAAACATTTTTCGTGGTTTCAGGAAATAATAATAAAACACCTCACCTCCACACTATAACAAAAACTTCATTAAAATTTAAAACATATTCTTTTAAAATTAAAGAAAATCTTTATATTAACCACTTATTAAATGCATTAAGTGCTCAATATATAACATTTTATTTTCCTTTGAATAATAAAAAATATATATATCACTTTGGACTGCTTCAAACTGTGTTAACCTTTTTTTTTTTTTGATTAAATTAACTACTCTCTGCTGCACAAATGTACTTTAACATTAAATGCATTTTCAATTGATAGGTTGTTTTTATTTTGAAGTAGAATATTCTAATCACTGTTTAACAAGAAGCACTGCTAGCTTAATTTCAAAGTCCATTGTATTTTTTGGTTCAATTCTCTTGCGAGCTTTGCAAATGTCATGAAAGCCTTTAAAAACTTCTTCTTTAATAATAGTGACAACGGCACAACAGTTTGAATTGTTTTTTCTCTCTAAGAATCTGTTGTGTAAAAAATTCTTGAACTGCTATAAGATTACTTTTAAGCATTTTAAAACGCATTCCTAATTCAACTTTTATCCATTAGGGGATTCTTTTCATCGTGGAAAAAATTCTGACGTGGAATTTTTTTTTTTTCCTAAGACGAAAATTTTTTTCATGGCAAAGAAATCAGAAACACAATTTTCCCATCAAGATTAAGAGAGTATTAAAGAATTGGGGGAGGGGGATAAATCGGCTGCAATTAAAAGATGCATTTTTTCTTGAAGTATCAAATTATGTAATGCCAATCGACACTTGTAAAAGGTTTATCAGCTAGCTGTTGTTCTCAAACATCTCGTAAAAAACGTTTGGATCAATATTTCTCCGAAAAAGATTCAAGAATTAACAAATTGAATGGAACGTGGAAGATAACTTGATGTGTTTTAAAAATATTTTTACCTGAGATGATTCAATTATTCATTGCACACTATTTAGTGATCTATACCTCAGCATGAACCGAATTATTCTATCTAGAAATAGTTTAATTTCAACTGGACCCAAATTGAATGGAAACCGATAGTTTTTTGTAAAGTTAAAATGAATTAAGGATTTTTTCCATATAAATTTTGTACGAAAACTTGCAAGCTCATTGTTAAGCGTTGTACTGAATGCTTTTCTCTATACCTTAGTTAGTTTATAGGTGCACCTCATAGATTAGAAACCTCTAAATTAGCCTGTTTCAAAGCGATCCAGCTAATTAGGCCACCTTCACACTAGGTGGTTAGTTGAATCAACTTTTCTAAAAAGTTGCCTTTCAACTAGTTGACTGTTAAGATAAATAAATACCTTTGTGCTGAACAGTAAAGTAAGGCAAACAACGTAAGAAAAAGCACAAATTTGCCAATTACAGCAGACACGAGTTTCGGCGTTACAGGGAACGCCTTTTTCAATGCAAAAAATAATGAGCTTATGGATGAAAAGACATCCGACATGGCAAATGTGTGCTTTTTCTAACGTTGTTTGTCATACTTTAGTTAACTGTTGTTTTTTGTTGTCTTCACACGAGTCGAATCAACTTTCTTCTGAGAAAATAAATTTATTCCTGCAGCTGCTCCACCAACGCTATTAAAATGAACCGAGTTGAATCTCAACTAATTTACTCGCGTGTAGAGCGATCGCTTGGCAATGACCCAATGAGTCGATTCAACTGAAAAGATGATTTAACTCGTTGGGATGAGAAGGGGAGTGCCACATGTGTCTGGTGAGTTGACTGTCGTGTGAAGGTAATCATTTGTAATAATCTATCATTTGTATAATGTACGAAATACAACAAAGTAGGAAGGGCACTTACAACAACTATAAAACTAGCTTTTATAGAGCAACTTCAGAATTATTGACTGATTCAATAAGTGTACAATATTGCCTTTGTAAAGAAAAAGAGTAGGAAATGTAAACAAAAATATTGCTTGAGAGATGAAATACTGGGCCTTCGAGGTTTTTTTTTTTTTTTTTTTTTTTCAAATACTGCAGAACCTCATTTATCTGGATTTTTGGTTTATTCGGATACATTTTGCACAGTGAAAAAAGATATATTTGCTTAAATAATAATTTTAAATTATGACAACACGAACGGAAGCATATAAATACGCCAAATATTTGGCTTTTATTTTGATTAAGCGAATAACCCCTACGTATAACATACAATAAAGTATAGTGCTAGTTTAACAAACAATAAGGCGTATTTTGGAGCGTCAGTCCGACAACACTGCAACTGAAGTATAAACGATAAAGCATTTGCAAGAAGCGGCGCTATGTAGTTTTGGTATAAAGCTTTGTTTTCTGGTGTAATAAAAGATAAAGATAAGTCACTTATTTAACAATGTGTTTTGCGTTTTGTCCGGATTTTCGTTTATTCGGGTTAAGGGGCAAAAAATAACTCTGCATGACTGTATCTGAGCATCTACATTGTTTCAACTATTTGCATACTAAACTTTTCATCTGATCAAGGTACATTGGGTGTAAAACAATTCAAATGGCAAGGGCAAAGAATGACAGGGTTTCATTCAACAAAATGCGGATTTTTTTTTTTTTTTTTTTTTTTTTTTTTTTGTCTATTTGAGCTATTTTGAGGGAAAATTTTGCAGAAACAGAACCAAGCCCGAAGGTGTTTTTAAAATAATAACAGTAGTATTTAGACTGCGACAAAAAAAAAAAAAAAAAAACTGAGAACCTAGGTACCAAATGTTATTTCCAACAAGATATTTTATAAGATCCTTTATGATATTTGTTCTTTGCCATTATGAACTAAGCACTTTTCTTTTTTTTGAACAAAATACCCTTTAAAAAAAAATAGAAAATGCAGCGAAGGTAAATTAGGTACCTTTAAAAAGCCTAATTGCGTATGTTTTATTCCTTCTAAGAATTAGTCAAACTAAAAATCTTTACTTCATAATTAATTCTCATATGTATCTGTTCATAGCATTATCATAGACTTTATTAGGTGTTATACCTTTAAAGTGGGAAAATAAATGAGAAGTAATAATTTCAAGAGAATAAAAGTCTTTATAAATGTAAATAAAAGCAGAAATTTGTGTTTGCTAATTTCAAAACTTGTATGTTGTGGCCATCTCACGAAACTTTCTTCTATATCTTTCTTATAATTCGGATCCCTCCCCATGCTTGACGAGGAAGCAATATTCCCAACAAAAACAAAATTACACACGCCAAAAGTTGAGGACCGTCCCAATTCCCGATTTATCTCAAAAGCAAAGCAAACTAGTATGTTGTGGCCATCACGAAACTTTCTTCTATATTTTTCCTTTTTCTGATCCCTCCCCATGCTTGACGAGGAAGCAATATTCCTAACAAAAACAAAATTACACATGCAAAAACTTGATGACCATCCCAATGTCTGAATTATTGCAAAAGCAAAGCAAAGAGCGAAAATTGAAAGTTATTTTAAAAGCCTTGCTTGAATTAATTACAAATATTTTATTTGTTAACAAACATAAGATGGCAACAGTTAAAAATTTTAAATCATTGAGATAATATTTCCTATCATTTCCATACAATTAAAATCACAAGAAATACGCAGACGACAATCTATTACGATTTATCTTTCTTATTGTTGCATTAATAAAAATATTTTTATTCGCAAAAAAAAAAAAAAAAAATCAACACCTCTTGGAGCGATCGGCGTCAAAATTAAACCAGAGCCTGTTTACATATGGATTCACATATATTCCAAATTTCAACCAGAACGTAGCATTACTTCTTGAGATAGGGCACTCAAAATGGAAAAAAAGAACGGGTGATTGCGCTACCCCCTTTTTAGCTGTTGACACAAAAATAAAATCAGTTCTTATACCCACTAAGGGCTACTTGCCGATAAATTTTTCTTTCATTCCGTTCATTATTTCTTGAGATACAGCAGTCACAATTGACGACAAAAAACGTTCTATAGCTCAACCCCCGTTTGAGTTATTGACACCAAAATTGAATCAGCACCTGTTCCTGTTAATACCAACATACGGACCAAATTTTGTTTGATTCCGCCAGTTACTTCCTGAGGAATAGCAAGCACGCGTAACTCGAAAAACGTCCCATTGCTCCACCCCCCTTGGAGGAATTCGCGCCAAAAACTAATGGGCACAAGTTCACATAGGGGCACATATGTGTACAAAATTTCGTTCGATTTCATGCGGTAGTTTTTGTTGTAGAGCGGCCACAAAAAACTGGTCACACACAGACGTGACACACATACATACACACACACATACATACATACACACACACATACATACACACACACACACAGACAGACAGACATTTTCCAAAAATGGTCGAAATGGACTCAGCACACCTCAAAACGTACGAATCCGTCAAAATTCGAAATTCGAAAATTTGCACGAATCCAATGCTTTCTTCTATATATTAGATATAGAAGAAAGTAAAAATGAAAATTGAAAATTATTTTAAAACCCTTGCTTAAAATAATTACAAACATTTATTTGTTAACAAACACAAGATGGCAACAGTTAAAAAGTTTAAATCATCGTGACTTTCTGGTCAATTTCCAACAATCAAAATCACTCGAAATACGCAGACAACAGTCTATTACGATTTATCTTTCTTATTGTTGCAATTATAAAGCTATTTTTATTCACACAAAAAAAAAATCCCCCCCCCCCATGGAGCGATTGGCGCCAAAATTGAACCAACGCCTGTTTACATATGGATTCACATTTATTCCAAATTTCATCCAGAACGTAGCATTAATTATTGAGATATATCACTCACAAATGAAAAAAAAGAACGTTCGATTGCGCCACCCACTTTTCAGTTGTTGACGCCAAAATGTTATCAGCTCCTATACCCTCTAAGGGTCATTTTTTAATTTTTGTTTGATTCCGTTCATTATTTCTTGAAATGCAGCAGTCAAAATTGACAACAAAAATCGTTCTATAGCTCAACCCCCGTTTAAGCTATTGACACCAAAATTGAATCGGCACCTGTATCTGTTAGGGGTAATATATGGACCAAATTTTGTTTGATTCCGCCAGTTACTTCTTGGGAAATAGCAGGCACGCATAACTCAAGAAACGTCCCATTGCTCCACCCCCCTTGGAGGAATTCACGCCAAAAAACAATTAACAAAAGTTCACATAGGGGCACATATGTGTACCGAATTTCGTTCGATTTCATGCGGTAGTTTTTGCGGTAGAGCGGCCCCAAAAAACTGGTCACACACATAAATGACACACAGACAGACAGACATCTTCCAAAAATGGTCGAAATGGACTCAGCACACCTCAAAACGTTCGAATCCGTCAAAATTCGAAATTCGAAAAATTGCACGAATCCAATTCTATATATTATCTATATCTATATAATATTTAAAAAATGTCTTAAGGAATTATTTACGTATGTATCTTTTTATCGATTAACAGTCCACTTTTATTTTATCTAAAAAAAACTTTCCAAATTATTATTTATACTGTTGTTATTATGATTCCAGTTGTTATAGTTATAGTTCTTCTTATAATTATTGTTATTACAGTTGTTATGGTTTTTGCTATAGTTATTGTTGTAGTTATGATTTTTCTTATTACTACTATTATTACAGTTGTTATAGTTATTGCTATAGTTATTCTTCTTCTTCTTATTATTATTATTATTGCAGTTGTTCTCGTTACCGCTATAATTTTTCTTGTTATTATTATTACTATCACAGTTGTTATAGTTATTGGCATAGCAATTGTTACTAAAATTATTATTACAGTTGTTATAGTTATTATTATTGTCGATATCATCTCACTATTATTACTATTATAATTTTCTCATTCACACAGTCAGATATTCCTAGGTTCCTATCTAAAAAAATTGAAATAATAGATAATAGCGAGTTTAGGGAAAAAGAGATAATTTTATAAAAAATGCTTATATGTTATAAATTCCAAAGAATGGGTGGGGGGGAGAACACAGAAAGAAGGAACGAAATACCACAATTTCTTGTACCTGAGAACGTAATGCAATTTCGTGAATTGAAATCCTCTATTTCTAGAATTATGGCTTTTTGCTATTTGTCCAAATCCCCATTGTTCCCATTCCGGCAAAAAATTTCAATATGAAACTTCAATTTTCACAGATTGCTTTAACGGATAAAAGAGCATTAAAAGCTCAAATCAAAGCTGATATTTTTCAAAAGCAATTATAAGTTATGGCTTCGCTTCGAAGAACTCCTTACAAAATATTTCTTGAATTATATATCTTTCGAAAATAAAATTAACTGGAAAGTACATTCATTACGAAAAACAGTCTGAAACGAGAAAATAAAAGAAATTCAAACGTTTGCGCTTTGGTGCAATAAAGTCAGAAAAGAAAAATAGTTGCTTGATTATGGATTCTTAATACATTTGCAGCTTTTATTTCTTCAAAACTAAGAATTTAAAAATGTGCCCTAATTCAAAGTATCACGAGCATTAAAAAAATAATAATAATAAAAAGAAACTAAAATTACTTTCTGGTAGAATTTACTCAACCCTCCAGAATTTTTATTTTTTTACGTATTTTTCCCATGAAATAAATATTCTATCGATTTTCAAACTAGATTTGTTTAACAGAGCAATTAAAATGTAAATACAATTAGAATAGTTGCAAGTATTAATGTGTCACTACATACTTATTTTTTACTGCCAATGTTATTTAGTTGTGCGTAAGGATTCATAAATCTTATTCCTAATATGCTTAAAAATTGCTTTTTTCCCCTCTTTTTTTTAACAATTAAGATTGCTTATTGACTTTATTTTTTCGTGGGTTGGCGTTTTATTTTATACTTTTTGTTATTGGTGGATAGCGAGTCACGTGATTCATTGCTTTGTTTGGAAAGTGAACCTTAGGTAAGGCAATGTCATGTCAAGACGGCGGGATTTGATTCCAGAAATTTGTTTTTAAACGCTTAGATACTATAATTAAAAATAAAAATTCTTCAAATTATATCGATTTAAAGAATTTCTTACGCTAAAAGTATTTAAATTTAATTCCTTTTGAATACGTTTTTCCATTCCCGTTTTGTCTGCTTCAATATAAAGTTTTCTTTTTTTAAATTTAATATTTTAACTAAATCTCTTATTCAAGATAATTGCGTACATTTTCAACTGCATATTTAACTTATTTTTCAATTGCTTCTACAGTTTCTTTTAAAATATAACAGTTTATTAGTGTTCACTCGTTTCATATAATATTTAGTGTGAATAAAAATCTGAAAAGATAGGCTGAAATTTAAATCCTTGTGGATTATAGATATTCAAAAAGAAAAGAGAAATAAAAAACGTTTGATTGAAAATAAGTGCAGAATGTTTCAAAACGTAAATGCAGTACTTGAGTGCAAAAACTTTAATTTCTGACTGACCCCAACTAAAATCAAGTAAAACAAGAACATTTCGGAAAATAAATGACCTTTTGATATTGTAATGCAGGGTTTGTATTAAACCGCATTTTTAAACTAAAATTTTAGCTTTAGTTAAAATTTAGCTCTTACTTTTTAAAATAAAATGTATCGAAGTATTTTCAGTACATGCTCCTTAATCAATAAATAAATTTTAATAGGACTTAACAAAGGAGAACTCACTACCTGAAACTAAATATTGTCATTGAAAGTCCACCTGTAAAGAGGTTGGGGGTGAGGTCAAAATTTTCGGAAAGATGTAGCAGCGGAAAATACATGCTACAGTTTGACCACGGATTAGATGGAAAGGCGAACATTCCGTTTACAGACGGAAACGGACGCGTTTATGTGTTTTCGGGGATGCTAGTTAGCAGGTACTGGTGTGTATCAACCACTAAGTTAAGCAGAATCAGATTGAAATGAACGAAACATGCGCATCAGATGTTTCCTCCCCCCCCCCTCATTTGATTGAAATCGTCTTGACTGGTCATTTGTCAATGCCATGGCGAACAGGGTCAGGTACTGATCATTCTATTGTTTGCATCAGCGTAAAGCAATAATATTTCACATCCCCTAACAAATTCAAATCGTTGCTTGGAACACATTGTTTAAACCTTATAAGGACAAATTATGTCATTAATGTAATAAATCTTCAAAAGCGTAGTTAAGCTTAAATGAGGGCAAATCCAAAAGAGATTGAATTAAACATTTAAATTTTCACTTTAAAACTTTTCGTTTTATAGCTTTTCATTAAACACTAGAGAGACGAGTTGAACAAGTACGCACCATCTAACATCTAAAGATACATCTGAACTTTTAACGTACTGTTTGATCATTTTTAATGAAAAGTCAATATCAGCAAGCCATTATGTATTGATTTGAAATCCATTATCTAGTCATTTTCTGTGCTATTTAATTTGCTCGTCCGTCAGTGCGTGTAACAAATGGCTTCAATAAACTTCATATAAATTTCCTGGATTCAAGCCTGTGTTCACAAAAGTCCTTTAAATATTGATAGTATATTGACTATTTGAAACGCAATTCCAAAGAAAGTTTGGCAATTGAAAATACGTTTTCACCTATGATTTTAACATTAAGAACCAAAGACATAGAGGTTTTTCTGCCCAAGGAGTGAAAATACTCTTTTACATTAAAAAACATTTAAAGGAGTAAAGCTCATTTTAGAGTTGAACAATAACATTTTTTTTTCAGGCAATGTGAATACTCGTTGACATTTTTTTTTTCAAGAAGTGCAAATACCTCTTCACATTTAAAAAAAAATAGCGAAGGGAAATTCATTTCAGACTATAATGGTAATTAATATTTTTTTTTTTTTTTTTTTGCAGGAGTGAAAATACTTTTTGATATTCTTAAAAAGATTAGAGCATAACAATAATAGATTTAAAAAAATTTGGGGGTGTGAAAAATAGAGGAATGATACTCATTTTAGACCATAAGACTAATTAATAAAAATCATAATAATAAACCATAATTATAATCAATTCCACAAAAAAATAAACTTTCTAAGGATCAGATAGAAAATGGTAAGGAAAGAAAAAATACGTGCTAGGTTTTCATAGAGTTAAAATGTTTGACATTTTGGGTTTTAAGAGCTAAAAAAAAACATTGACATGTAATAATTTTAAAATTTTAATTGCTCCCCCTCACACTCTTCTACGCTTTCCTTAAAAATACAAAGCGTAAAAGTGCGCTTGACTAAATTTTTTGTGTCTTATTTTCGACTTTCAATGCATGAAATGCGCATGTAAGGGCGTTGAAAATATATATGAACCATAGAAATATATTTTGTGAATACTCAACAGTATGAACGTTATTTCTGTTGCTAATCCATAACCGAAACGAGAAACTTACTGAAATCAGAACCTTCGTAGTAAATGCAGTTCTTCTTAAGTAAGTACTGATTTTTCAAATTAATCTTTTAAGTACCATATGCGACGGCCATTTTTAATTAAATTTAAAGGAACAAGAATAAGCTATTTAAAAAAAAGCTTTTGAAACCCAAATTCTAAATGTATCGTAACACATAAATATCTTCACAAAGCTATGATTTCGTACATTTTTAACCGACTTCAAAAAGGAGGCGGTTATCAATTCATACCGTATGTATGTTTTTTTTTTTTTGTCCACTCATAGCGTCTCACCTAGTGAACCGATTTTGATGATTCTTTTTTTAATGGATAGGGGATGGCTCAACTTAGGTCCCATTATTTCGTTTGACCATATTTGTTCTTTAGAAAAAAAGTTATGGGCAAAAAACAGTAAATTTTATGCAATTTCCCTATTAAATGATTTTGTAGCAAAGTTCGCACTTTTTATCCGTGGACAACGGTGGCTCAGTGGTAGAATTCTCGCCTCCCACACGAGCAACCCGGGTTCAAATCCCGACTAGGACAAAGTGTATTTTACTAAAATTTCGTTTCTACTGTTTCCCGTATTTTCTCGAATCTTCTATTAATTTCTGTATCTTTCCAAGTCTGGAAAGTTCCAGCACTTTCTCAAGTTGTATATAAGGAGATGTAACGTTCATTCGTGGTTCTGAATAAAGATCTCGAGTTGAGACTAACGAGTATTCGCTTCATTTGGCTTTCACATTGTCTTCGCTTTCTTCATCTACGCGACAATAGGAAACTCATTGTTATAAAACTTTGGTGCCCTATAACATTAATAGTAATTGTAATGATAATTTTGAATGAAGGCTTCTCTGAAGCAAGCATCAAATTTCTTCAAGGGATATTTCGATAATGGGGAATCTGACGCTGTCGTCTCATTTTTGGCGTAAATAATTTTATTTTAGTAACCCTGCTGATTTATAGTAACCCTATGTGAATTATCAAAATCTTCCTTTCTTCAGTGCTATTGCTCCATAGTAGGGGTAAACCTAACCTGGAAGCGAGGTGATGCAGTGATTAGGATCTGCTTAGCCTTCACAATGCAAGCATTAGGTTTGACTCAACTACTCTGTAGTATTTTTATCGTTATCATCTAGGCCGATAACAGATGATCGGGGCTAAGTAAGAAAATACAGAATTGCATCATGAGCAACTTAGATGCTGTGGAAATGTAAATTAGTTAGGAAAAACGTAATACTTAAATGGTTATAATTAAATTAACTACGCATGATTTCCAGAGAGGAACAAAGATAAATTTTTAGTGCCAATCGCTTAAAGTTTAACGCGTGTCAATAGTTTTTTTTTTTTTTTAGTATGGAGCATTTTTAAGAAAAAATGTGAATTATCGTGATGGTAACTTCTTATTATTTCTAAAATACCTACATTTACACTAAAAAGAATGAAATAAAAAAATTTTGAAAAAAAATAGAACCGACTTCAAAATTGCTCTAAAAAGTGAAAAATAATTTTATTCTTTAAACACCATCGATAATGCTTTTAAACATAATTTTTGAAGTTGGCGCAAAAACGATAGATAAAATCATTCACAGCCATAACTCAAATACAACTATAAATTTAACCAGGACCAGTTTCTTCACTATCACATACATTATGCATTGATGACAGCATATTTGAATAGCGATATAAATGTTTCGTTCGTAACTTTCGATGCTTTTCTGAAAAAAAATATGAACGAAGCATGGTTACACTGGATTTTACGTTTTGTTTTTGCGCCAACTTCAAAAATTATGTTTAAAAGCATTATCAATGGTGTTTAAAGAATAAAATTATTTTTCACTTTTTAGAGCAATTTTGAAGTCGGTTCTATTTTTTTTTCAAAATTTTTTTATATTGTATTAATTCGAAAGTTGGTTGGTTGAATTGTTTTTTTTTTTTTTTTTTTTTCGGAGCAAGAGCCTAAGTAGGCTATACTGCGCCATTAATCTGAAAGGATAAATTTTAGCTGTGAAAAATGTGTACTTTTGTATAAATCACGAAAATTAAGAAAAGCCCGGACAAGGGAGGTAGTTTAAATGTTATAAGTGTTGACTTGAGACATCAGCCTTGAACGTTTAAACAACTTTTAGACATTTAAGTTTTGCTGTGTTACTATAGCATCATATTATTGCTTTTACAGTTTTTATTGTTATTTCTTTCCTCTTGCTTTTATGTTTTAGTGTGCTATTGTGAATGTTAAATTAATTTTTTTCCCTTTATTTTAATTTGCAATTAGTCTTTTATGCTTCCACTACTCTCCTTCAGTCCAACAAAAACGTACGTCACAGCTCCTTTTCAACATTTTTCGCCGAACTAGTTAAAACCATAGACTAATAGCTAAAACAACAAAGTGCTTATTTACTCGTCAAACATTGCCGAAATCAGTATTGTAATAGTTTTAAATTTAAAGTTTAGTTTTTAAATAAAGCAATCCAATCAATATAGGACTAAAAACTGTTTTAAAATGAAAAAAAATTCACCAAACAGATGAATTAACCCATTACATACATAAACTATGGATGGGTCAGAAGGTTAATGGTTGGATTGGTTTGTGCCGTAATGTATTCATTAATCACGAAATGCTTATTAATCTACTTGACCAAAGTTGGTGTTGCCCTGATTTTTCAGATTACCATGACGACTGTTGTTTTTAATATTTATTTAGAGAGCGAAAGTTTCGTTCTCATAGTTACAAATCGGTTTGATTTTATTCATACTTTTTTCAGGGCTTAACTCAAGCAGACTTTACATTAAAAAAAGGGGATTTTGCGTAAAATTACGTTTTTTCAGGAAAAAAATAACATTTATATCAATGAACTTAAGCAGCAAAACTTCATCTAAATGCAAAATTTCCAGATGACTTATTCCCGCCATTTATCATTGATAAGAAATAAAAAATATATAACGTTATACGCTGTAAATATTTTGTTTGATAAGTGTATTGGTGGATATCTGTCATAAAACCTTGATCTTTATTACCGCATCCGAATGGATATTTCTTTCTTTTTTTTTTTTTTTTTTTTTTTAAGAATATACCTTGTGTTTTCTATTCTGGAAAATCAGCAGTCAAAATAGGACCAGTGAAAATTACTTGCCATTTCCATTCCCTTCCATTTGTAGAAACAAGAAACTCAACCAGTAGGGTCATATTGCAGTTCGCGATTGCGAAAAACATAATTTGAATTCAAGACGTCGAAATTCAATTGGATGCTGAATGTTTAATTTGTATTTTTTTTAATTATTTCCTTTTGTCGTATTTTCAATCAAAATAAGTTTTCTAGAACTACTATTGAATAAGTGTTTGATTTGTTTTTACATTGTAATTTCAGCAACACTTTCGCAAGCCCTATGAGATGGGGCTGTGAGCATCTAAATAAAAATTTGAGGGAAAACGGACTGGTGCAAAATATTAGCTGAATTTTAAGCGTTGAAGAAACTTTTTGAAGTCATCCCTCAAAACCACTCATGATCTACAACTCCGCTTGTGGCAGAAATTTAAAACAGAACTCTTAAAGATATTCATACCTTCTAAAAAATAAAAAGGCAACCTAATTTCTAAAATATTTGAATCAGAGAAATATTTCTTTAAAAAATTAAAGACTTAACAATAACTATTTTAATTCTACTTTATTTTTCAGCCATCTTCTAATCGAAGAATTTATCGCCGGTGAAGTTTCTAACAAAGTAAAAAATAAAGTGACCAGCAATAAGAAGAAAAACAGACCTAGATTTTTTTTTACGAACTTTAACCGGGCTGATGTATTTAGTGGGCTATATTTTAAAGCCTCGACGACCTTTTTCTTGGTGTTCTTTATCTTGAAGTGACTTTTATCAAAACTCCAATTCCTTTGAAAGTTTGGAAAAACTTTTTTTCACTTTAATTCTGGATCATTTCTTTTCCCAGCTGTTCTCGCCAGATTCTCAAAATACTTGAGAAAAGACGTCAGAGAAGACTTGGAAAAATGCATTAAGAAAATGATCATAATAAATATTTGCTTTCGTAGATTTAACCATTAACTCTATGATTTTAAGAAAAAAAAACACTGTAAAATATGTTCTGGCTTTAAGCTTCCGTTCAAAATCGTGATAAAAATAGCTTAAAAAATCATAGTGTAATTTTTTTTTGTTTATAATTAGAAATCAACTTGGAAACATCGGGTTTTAACTGAAAAAAAAAAACAAATAATTTAACAACAAATGTCCCAAGCCATTTATAAAAATTGTAAATATCTTACTATTTAAGTAGTAGTAAAAGTTTATCCGCCTAGGAATCAAAAGAAGTAATCATTTTTAAGAACACCAAAAAAAAAAAACTACATTTGAGGCAGTGAGAAGCATAGGGATGCAAGTGGCAAAATTTAAAAAATGGAGGTAACCAGTACACATGGTAGGTGAACCTCTCATCTGTCTTGGGGCAAGAGATGGTACTATGGTACTAGTAGCCCTAATAGGTGCTGCTGGACAGCATGATTTAGAAAACAATTTCAATGGAAATTTACCTAGGACTTTATCTTTAAGCGCAAGTTTTTACTGTCATCATCATCATCAGCTTCAAGGATTAGGCAATATGCCTGTTCTGGCCTCATTGATCCTTCCACTTTTTTTGGATCTGCCACGGTCTCTTCTGCCCTTAGGAGCATCATTGAAAGCAGCCCTAGGAAATCTTGTACTCGGCCTGAGCTGTACATGACTTTTCCACTTGGTGCGGTACTCCTTCACTCTAACACACAAGCTAAATATCCCTACTTCTGTTCGTATTTTCTATCTTCATTGCGTATTTTGTTAGCAATGGGGTGTTTTCCTTCAGTCAAAAGTACTACTTTTAGTCATTGAAATGGATAGAATGAGCAAAAAAAAAAAAAAATAACATGGACCCAGAAAAAACTTTTATTTTCATAACATTTTTTTCTTGTTAATTAATTTTTTAAAAGGTCCGACGTCATCAAGACCACGCCTTGTTTTCAAAAAACAAGGCGTGGTCTTGATGACGTCACAAATGATGAAATTTGGCGCATCTTTCTACTACGTTTCCACGTTATGATAATCAAGCAGCGAATTAAAATTGCGCTCTACGCTTGCTACCAACCCTATCGTTGCCAATGCACGTGAGTAAAGATGCGAATTAAATGTTTTGGACCGTGAATGGCAGCACTGAATGGCATTTCATCATTTGTGATGTCATCGGCGTTAAACGATGAAAGCACTCCGATTTAAGCAGGGGCGGCAAATAGGGGGGTCAAGAGGGGGCGGTTGCACCCCCAAATTTTTTCAGAGGAATAATTAAAAGTGAGCAAATTCAACTTACGTAAATCGCCAATCAAAGTTGAAGAAAAACAATCTTGCTGGTTCTCCGTAATGGTTGAAACTTGACACATTTCCAGACAAGAGCAAGTATTTTCCGTTTTCTAAATTATTAGAAATTCATCAAGCTTTTACCGGCCTTTTCGGAACAGAAAAAAAAAAAAACTGATGAAGAATCATGGTTAATTTTAACGAAAGACGTAATTTCCTCATATAGGCTAAGTATATCGTTCTTGTGTGCTCTGCATAACGATGGTTTATGAGAGGCCGTGCAGTGGTGTGGCTGTATGATTTTCATAAGAAAATGCCGTAGTATTTTACATTCATTGTTACGCTCATACTTTAAGCGTGACTATTTAATGAGTGTTCATCACTTTCTTCCGCTAGAAACACATTTCAGCTGCTCATGCATAGTATGCTTTCATAGATACTCTTTAAAAATACATACTATTTTTGAAAAACATATCTCGCAACAACAAATATCTTTTCTGGGGGCTCTTTTACTATGCAGTCTCCCCCTCCCCCCATACCATGATTACTTGCTGTTAGCCAAAATGTGTTTTGTTCCATACTGAGGTAATTCATGTTTAAGAAACTCGACCCCCCAAATGAAATGCTGAAATGCCGCCCCTGGATTTAAGTAATTTTTAAAAATTATTAAACTGAAACAAATTTATCAAAAAATGATCAGATCCTATGTTTTTAAGCATGCTCTTTCAGAAAAAAAACACTTTTAAAATTTTGGAAACGACCCCATTGTGCATGCCTTTACTAATTGGAGGTACATCATTTCTGGTGCTTGGATTCTGTTTAAGTTAGTAGTTTTTAGTAAAAATTTGGAAATGTCCACTTACATCCCTTTGCGTCACATTGCCTCATTTCTGAATGAAGAAAAAAGAAATAATGTATTTTTAAGCACTTTTATTATACTTGGCCTGATTATCACGGAGTAATCTGAGGCCTGTTTTTGCTTTTATCTCAACATCTAGATCACTTAGAGACTTCGGGATTTCACTAAATGATTTGCTTAATCCTGAGGTACAACTTAACGCTTAAAATAAAATTATTGTTTCGGTTAGGATGCAAAACAGCAAATTTCATGTAATTGCCCCATTAAATGTTTAAATATAAAACCCATTGTTACGAAAATTCGTTGCCTCGCAGCAGTAATGTTAATAGCAATCGTAATGAAAATTTGGAATCAAGGTTCTCTGAAGCAAGCATGAAATGCATTCAATATCATTGCTTTCTTAGGATTTTTGTCCTCATCTATGCCCATTATCGATACCGATGACGGGGCTAAGGAAAGAGACATACTAAGATCTTTACCGCGAGTAACTGGTATACTGTGAAGCATAAAATAGATTGGGTAACCTTTTCATATATAAATGTTTCTAATAATTTAGCACACAAATATATCTTAAAGAGGAATAAGGATAAATTTTTATGCCCAATTGCTTAACGTTTTAGACACGTATGTAGGACTCGTTTTCTTTTAGTATGGAGCATTTATGTGAAATATTAATGTGACGTTTCGTGATGGTAACATTATTCTACTTCTGAAATATATTTTCACTAAAAAGAATAAAATAACAGATTTAAAAAAAAAATACTAATCACTTTTCATAATGCACACAAAAGGATAAAATATCTTTACTCGGTCAAAAAAGACAGTTTCAGTATTCCTGTAGTTTTCAATTATTCCAAGAAAATGACACCACAAACGAAGAAAAGTGCGGATCAAGTCATGTAGAGAATTTCTTATTATCTAGCTTTCAATCATAAATTTGAGTACTGAAGCATGCATATTTTTTTAACGGGAAAGATTGGTTTGAAATGATTTGAGCCGCACTTTTCTTCGTTTGTGGAGTCATTTTCTTGGAATAATTGAAAACTACAGGAATACTGAAACTGTCTTTTCTGACCGAGTAAAGATATTTTATCCTTTTGTGTGCATTATGAAAAGTGATTAGTATTTTTTTAAAAATTCTGTTACTTATTTTCCATCAGATTGGTGCATTTACCTGCTTAAAATTGATTTAGTAGCAGCTACGGAATGTATTTTCTTCGTTATTGGCCACTACAGAGTTTCACATATGCGGTTGTTTTTCTGAAAACGAAATATCCTGATAGTACTTGAAACAGTAATCTCTGGTGACAAGGGTGAATTCGTTTATAGTGAAACTCTAGATTATTAATCATCTGACAGCTCAGTTTTTTAACGAAATCTCTTCAAAATATGTAAATTGGGGTAATAGGAAACAAACGCTATTACCTCGCTTGTGGTAATTTTGAAAAATAAACTGTTAGTTGAAGACTAACTAGATAAGGTGTAGAAGAGACTCTGAGAGTTCCGCGTGCTTGTGTTTTGCGTCATCATTGTTTGAAGATGACACTGCGAAAAAGTTGTTCTTTAAAGTCTAGTGATTTTACTATTTCATCTCTAGAAGGTCTAAAAATCGATTTATCGATTTCAACTAGTTCTACTCTCCATGCGGAAGGTTATTTGAAACATTTATTTATGCATTTCATCTACCCGGCTTTTTTTTTTTTTTTTTTTTTTTTTTTTTTTTTTTTTTTTTTTTTGCGTGTGTGTGAAATTGAGGTGTTTTCATTTTATTTTTCCCGTAAATACCGTTATCTGTGGTAAATGGAAAAAAATAAGTTTTTATTTTTCATATTTTTTGGATGGTTAAACTTTCATGTACATGACACTTTGAACTTTTGTCAGTGTGTCTTTTCATCCATAAGCTCACTTATTTTTAATCGAAAAAGAGGTTTCTTGCAGCCAAGAAACACTTGTATGCAGTAAACTGCAATTTTTGTGCAATTATTCGTTGTTGTTTCTTATTTTTACTTTTGTGATGCATTTTACTTAAACTCTGCGCATAATCTTTTTTTTTTTTGTATGATGTTTCCTTTTTAAGATAACATAATGGGGCCCATATAATAATATAATGATTTTAGATTACATATTAGATTACTGCAGGTCACATGCGAACTACGGGTCACAGATTGAGCATTGTACTGTATAACTTCTTTAGCTTCTAAACTGATTGTGTATACGGCCATTATCTACGTACATCAACCCGAAAAGGAAGTAAAACACTTTCCATTTATCCCCTAGTCTCTGGAGTAAAATGAAACATGATTTCATTCGCTAATAAACAGTCATATAGTGAAATTTCAAACCCAATTACTCTCAAAGAGTATAATCTTAGATACAATATACAATAATATATGCATCAGTTAGATCAAAAAGAAATTGAAGGACCTGAAGTACAAATATTGAAATTCTGTCCCCTATTTGTCTTTTTTAAACTACATTTTTGAAATCTACAAGCATTTTAGAATTTAAAACATAAATGAAAATTTTATTTAACATATGAGATAACCCTAAACTCTAGCATTAAACATCCTTCTCATGTTTTGATGCACACGTATTTCAATACACAATAAATGAAGTTAATACACGATCAAGGCAAAAGCATTTTATTCATCACATTCTTTCATGTGGTCCATTTATCCTTTGAGTCTAGGATCAGACCTTGCTGTTGAGGTGTTTCACTTATTTTATGTGAAGGCTACAGCAAGGTGAAATTTTCTTTCCGTTTGCAACGCCTTCTGATAATTCATCAAACATAACATAATTTTAATTACTTTTGAAAGTGGAGGAATGTAAGGAGGATAAATGCAATTTAAAGATTCAAAAACCTATCTGTTCTTGGTTTTCATTAATGTTTCCTATGATCATAACAATAAAAAAATATCTGTTTTATAAATGTGGAAGACAGTTAGGAAGAAGTATTTCCAGCATTGATTCACTAAGAATTTCACACGTACAGGCGTGTTGGATGATGTGCAGTCAGATTTTGAAGGAGGTCAGAGGGACGGTAACAAGAATAAATCGTGCAGGAACGCATGGTCGCAAACGCAGTGTTGACGCACTGCATGCACACAAAGTCAGTGACTTAAACATGAAAAATAGGTATCGAATTATAATAAATTATTTTGCAATATTTTACTTTTTAAAAAAAGTTTAAAGCAGTTGCTGAGATTTGCAAGCTGTAGATGTAATTCATGAGTCGCTACGACAACAGACCGACCGTCACAATGTGTAGAGTCATTCTGCAAGTTTTTGTCTAGCTGTAGTTGCCACGAGTGTATTAGGGCTACAGGCCGCAACTTTAACAACCTTTCCGTAACAGTTTATCATTGTTTGTTACCTGTTTTGCATCTTTTAGTCGTGCGTAGACTTTGCGTGCATGTAGCGCGTCAGCATTGCGCTTGCGACCATATATTCCTGTATGATTCTTGCCTCGTACTGTCCCTTATAACCCCCTACAAAACGTGGCTACACACTTTCTGATCACCCAGCGTATAGTGCTCTATTTCTTGAAATTATGGATTTATTCACATTTTTACGCGTTTGCCCATGGGGAACTTAAAAGCTTGCACTGTAAGAACTTAAAATCTGAAAATATCACTTAAAATCTGCACCGCAAAATTTTAATTTTAAAACCCAAAAGTGACGTTTAAAAATATGAAAAAATGTGTTTTCAGTACTTCAAGAAGTTGAACTTGGAATTGTGTCAACATTTTTTGAGCTTTTAAAGGTATATTGTGTTACAAATAAAATGTCTCCATAACCTTATGAAGTCATAATATTTTCCCTTCAAGTCACTCTGTTCTTTGTTTAAATTTTTTACTGATAGTAAAATTAATTTTTGTGAGAAATGCAAAAAGAAATTTTCTGCTCATTTAGTCGATGGAAAAGAAGTTCCTAAAACTTCAATTTTAAAATTCAGACAATGTCAACACTTTTTTGTTGTAACTTTAACTAAGATTAATTCGCTTAATCTCACATATTTTTAAAAAAATGTTATTATTAATCAATAAATCTCAATGAAAGTGGTTAAGGAATTAATTGACACTATTTACGTTACAAATTTTCCAAAATGATTAAGTAACAGTTTTTAATTAGCCTGAAATTAATTTAACTATACTGAAGAAATTTTAAATTATTTTCTCTCTGTGTAATATTTCATTCATTTTTTTAATTTAGAAAATTATAATTATGTAGATACGATATGAATTTCGTCCATTTAATCAAATAATACGCTTTATCAGTGTCACAACCGTTATAACTAAAGTATAACTAAAAGAAATTACCATAGGAACTGAAGAGGCGACGTCAACAAAAAAATTATTTTAATTACAAAAGATCAAAAGGTAAACTCAAGGTGGAGTTCTGCTCAGTCCACAATACAGTAATCAATAGTTTGAGGGGACCATTTTTTTTCCTTTTAAAATTGCATAGATGAACTAAGTTTTGTTCAACAAAAATTTGTTCCATTTCAGCCATCAAACAAAAATTAACTAATTTTCAGGTGTATTCAGTAAGTTACCGCCCTATATGTCACTCGTCTGGTCAGTGCTAATCAGGGCTGTGGAGTCGGAGTCGGACTAATTTTGGGGTAAAGGAGTCGGAGTCGGAGTCGTTAGAAAACATGTCGACTCCGACTCCGACTCCGGGCTTCTTTTTGTCTTTCATTTTTACTGACTCTCATTGCATTTTTTAAAAACTGACTACTAGCAATTGGTTCGATTACATGTATAAAAAGTTACTAATGAAAAAAAATAACTGCTACAATGGCAATCAGCTAGCTTGAGTGCTTATCGAACTTTCTGTAGCCGTCCCCTAGTTTGCTTGCTTTTTAACTTAACTAATATATAGCAACTGTCAGCAAACAGTTTTATCGCCTAACATTTTCAAGTAATCAATTTCAAATAAAAATAAAAATATAGTGTTTTGTTCGATCTCAGTTATAAAATAGTAAAAGAGACGTAACAATTTAGTAAGTCGGGGCCCGTACCTCAGGTGGAAACTTTTGAGAGTGATCGACAAATTCAAATAAGTTCTTGCGCGAAAACACGAATACAAAAGATCCGATGAAATAATCTAATGTTTTTTTTTCTTTATTAAGACTATTTCTATAAGTTTGGTTCTCACTAAAAAATTTGGAGCAAAATAAGTATAAATGATTTCTTGATTACAATACTAAATAATTGCAGTTAATCTTAAAATCTTCACATTAAGGTTAATTCTAAAGCAGTCAATAAAATTGAAATTAAAAATTTAGCGAAGAAGAAATGTAGGTATAGTAAAAACTATTCGTATAAATCTGTATACCGCCGCATTTTGTGTAAAATTTGCTCCTGACGTATATGTGCCCTATTTTCGTTGAAATTTTATTGATGAAATATAATTTAAAATATAATCGGGAGAATTTTCAGAATTAAAGTATTTATACCTTTTATAAACTCTGAAATTAACTTTAGGTGTCACCTACCACATGGGTGTCACCCGGGGCTAACCACACCCTCTCAAGAACTTGGACTTAGAAAAAAAAAGCTTTTTTCCTCTCAAATTACAGCTTTCAAAAATTGAAAACACACGATTTGATCAATATCTATTTGCTAAATATTAAAGGGGGCAAGGTAATCCTTTTCAATTTTTTTAAAGGAATTTTTAAGTCATTTCATTTTTAAACTCGTAACTGTTGGAAAATTTGATTTTTAAATTAAGTTTCCCACGTTGTATGCATCTTGGGTTTACAAAAAAAATGCGAAATTTTCATAAAAAGGAATTAATATTTTAATCTCTGTTTAAAGGTTTCCCCCCTTCTCCTGAAGGGAGAGAGGGAATTGAAAAATACAATTAAAAAAATCCGGAGTCGGAGTTGGAGTCGGAGTCGGGCGTTTAAAAATCCAGGAGTCGGAGTCGGGGTCGGAGTCGGCCATTTTCCTTCCGACTCCGCAGCCCTGGTGCTAATTCTATGTTAGCTACCAATTTGTTTGGCACTCTTGGCTTCCTTAAGAGGTTTTCCACCTCCAGCTCAGTTAGTCCTATGCCGGGATGATGAGTGCTAATAAGCACGAAACTGCAGTCCTCGGCTGGAATTGACTGAGCTGGCGGTGTATTTCATGTAATTTTCAGGTGGTCAATCAGAGTTGATTTTTGTCTTCCTGATCCGCCACAACCCATACCTGTAGACATTTTTTACACTTTTGAGATAAGTTTTGCGCCAAATAAGCTTGTTGGCTGCAAACTTTCTGTTTGCTTTCCCATTTAAAATTACATAGTCATAGGAGTTAACAGTTCTCAAAATCTTTACAATATTGTGTCCGAGAAAAATAACACAAGAATTTCTGGGCCAACAAGGTTTGTCTTTTTAGCCTACTTTTTTTTTACTTTCTAATGACTTTTACTTATTTCCAGTAAAAGTCAGAAAAAGAAGAAAAAAGCATGAAAGAAGGCTTAATGCTTCTTAAAAATATCGCGAAAAATAAAAAAAAAAAGTCAAAAATAAATAAAATAATTAAATAAATATCAAAAAGTTAAAAATTGGAAAGTAGGGTAGTGAGATGGGAAAAAATGTCTGTCAGTCTGTCTGTTTGTCTCCCCCCCCCCCTCATACCTTTTGAATGAATAGTCCGATTCGAACAAACTTTTTTTTGTTCGAAAGATCACGGCGAGGACACCTCATTCCCATATTTCACTTTTTGATTTGAACTATTTTTTGTCCAATTTTGAACAGTTCGAAAAACTTAACATTATCGCATACGGGGAAGTTCAAGGAAATTCCGAACTGTGAGGCGAATTTACTTCAAACAAACTTTGTAGGAAAAAGCTTTTGATAAAAAACTTGTACATAAAATATCTTTTTAATTTGAACAATTTTCTGTTCAATTTTGAACAGTTCAAATCCTTTAACATCAGCGCCTATGGGGAAACTGAAAGTCAATGTAGATTCCGTACTTGAAGGCGGATTTACTTCAAACAAAAAATTTTGTTGGAAATAGCTCTTGACGCCAAACTCCAGACTCCGAGAATTTAGTGGCATCTGACTCCGACTCCAGTGCCCGATAATTAATCGGACTCCGATTCCCCGACTTCAACTCTGACTTCATAGCTTTGGCAAAAATGTATACACGGAGGACAAATGACTGACTCCGATTCTTGGATATTTTATCCAAGGATTGGATATATCCTTGGATTTATTAAAGTGGTCTTCGACTACTTTATCCCAAAATGAGACTGACTCCGACTCCGCAGCTATGGTTTTAACTTTGAAATAATTATTGTTGATATGACTTGTTTTTATTTTCACGCTAAAGTTTTAATTTAGGTAATCAGTTTTCGGTGAATAAACTCGAAGTAATTTATGTTTCTACATAAAGATATGCGCAGACGATTTTTTTTTTTTTTACAATGAAAAGTATTTCTTTAAGTTGACATTTTATTGTTTTTATTTATTTTGGTAAGTGCATTAATTCATTTAAAAAATTATTTTTGGCAACAGGGGAAAAAGAAACGATATTTTTAAATACTATGATGTATTTATTTTAATGAGCTTATTAATTTTAATTATTATTTTTTCGTTTTGAAAGCTGTTAAAGAAAGAATTTTTTTAATGGAAAAAAGTGGACTAACTGCTTTGTTTAAAAGGTTCTGCTATTTCATTTGTTCGTTTTTTTATTATTATTATTTATTTTTTTTATAGATGAATGAGGCATATTTTATTCCTAGAAATTAGCTTAAATTATTAAAAAAATATGTTTGAAACAATTTGCGATTTTAGCAATTTTTGAGAATATTGATCAGGTACTAGAAAGTAGTATGGGTATACGGGAAAGTAGGCTCGTATACTTCTAGACGAAACTTCTTGTTTGTTTTGGTTGTTAGAAGTGTTACCAATGTTTTTCCATTCATATGAAAACAATAGCTAATACATTTTTTTTTCTTCAGACAATTTTTGAACAGCCAGAAAGCACATCTGAGCCAGTCCGAATCTTTTTCTCAAATGTAATTAAATTATTCAAAAATTTTACAACAACAGTCCACAAATGACATCAGCAATATTAAGTTTTGCATTCTTAAAGATTTAAAATAATAATATTTTAACCTGTTTAATTATCTAAAGCCATAAGACTTGAAGTTTTCCCCGAGGTTTTTATGTCACTCCCCTGACCTAGGAATGAGTTCAACTATCACAGGTAAAAAGAAGGAGTTTTGAATCTGCTCTATACAACACTTTTTATTCTCACCATTTATCTGGATTCCTAGAATATTTTATAGTTACGGTTCGCCTGCTGGCCTAGTTATAATTTCGAAACGTACGTAGCATTTTTGCTGTCACTCTCCAAGACAACTCTTGATAGAATTTAATTCTGACGGGTAAGTCACAACTATTGAATCAAACAATTACATTATTATGGACATGTTGGCAAAAATATTAGGAAAATCTTACTTTAACCAAAATAAGCTAGAAACGACGTTATTTGCTGCTTATTTGTGTTGTATATTAAATAAACAGTTTTCTGCTTACTCTGAAAATTTTCAGGTTTGTGATTAAAATCTTTTTAAACGTCCCCTCCTCGATTGAATGCATTGTTTATATCCTTGAAATGACAGTTAAACAGATATTCGTTTGAATGTCGACGAATCAGTTTTTTCATTTATAAAATACATGTCAATATATTGGTACAAAAATATGAGATAATTTTTCAAATTAATGTTCAAATTTTTTCATATTTCAAAGAACAGTTCTGCTTCGTAGTTTTCCATATTCTTACAGCTCTGCGAACCTTAGTGAAAATATCGAGCAAAGTTTTAAGTGACCCGACATGCGCTTTGTCACTCCCCCAACCTAATATTCAAAACAATGTCAAAGCGGCCTTTTTATCAGTTTTCAGTAACAATCCGACATTTTCAACTTTTAAGGTTTTTGAGCTAAGTTTTATCACTTTAAATGAAAAAGAAAACTTAGAAAGTATCTTGAAGCTGATCAACTTTTCGTTGCTCATAAAAATGTTGAATAAAAACCGTCGAATTAGTTAAATAACCAAATTATATAAACAGCCATTTTTCTGATATTAACGCTTTGACAGTCACTGATTTGATTACATGGTATATGTCTATGGTGCTTTTTCTATGTAGCCACTTAAAGGAAAAATTGTCCTCAACAGGATGATGCTGATCCAAAGACTCATTGTTTGAAAAATAGTAAATAATTTTCCAAAATAAAACGAAAAATAGACTTCATCTAAAGAGGTGCATAGATCTTTAATTGTGCGAAAATGACATTCTTCAAAACATCTTCTGCATCTAAAAGAAAAAAAGGAAAGTTTTACAAACTTGAAAAGGAATTTTCTATTCATACATATATTTTCAGTCTGAAAATGACACGATCGAAACAGTAGCACCCCGAACCAAATTTTTTATGAGGGCTTAAATTCTTAATTTGCCGGATGAAATTTCAATTTTACGAAGAGGAACATCAGGCATCATTAAAAACAATTTTAAAAACTTTTTTAAAAGGAAAAAAAATTAATGCTGCAATTTTATCTCCAAGTGTGCCAAATAGGTATTTTTTGAGAGGTCACAGAGACCTCCCGTAACCTCCCATCGGGGTGCACCTGGATCGGAACTTATCACAATGAATTTAAACATCAGTAACAATAATTACGAAACAAATAAAATATTCAGAAATTTGAAAAATCTTCCTTGAGAATAAATTTTGAATAGAACAAACGCAATTATTCCTATATTAACTACGGAACTGTAGAAAATACAACGTAGATAAAGCACAAATTAGCAAACTGGTTGCAGATACGTGTTTCGAGGTTTCAATTAACCTTTTTTTCGATGCAAAAAAAAAAAGTTTTTAGATCGCTAATTTGTAAACAAAACGTAGATGAAGCATAAATTAACAAACTGGTTGCAGATACGTGTTTCGAGTTTTCAAGGAACCCTTTTTTAAATGCAAAAAAAAAAAAAAAGAGTTTTTAGATCGCTAATTTGTGCTTTATCTACGTTTTGTTTTCTACTGTTGTTGTGTAGCAAAAAGTTATTTATTGATTTCGTTTTTTGTATAAACTACTTTTATACTTTTATGTTTCAAAAAAAAAAAAAAAACGATTCTCTCATTTGTACTGAATGTACACTTAGTAATTGAATAATGCAACCACACAGCATAAAGCATCTACCAAATTTTTATTAACAAAATTCCTTTCTAATATTTCGAAATTTGTCATTTCCAACGAATTCTTTTGACAGGTTCTTTATGTTGTTCTTAACGTTTTAGGAAATGGAAATATTTTTGTTTTATTTCTTCAAACGGACATTTTTTGGCGGGAAATAAAATAAGGATGTCAAAGCTGCGACGCCGTCATTGTTTCTTAAAACGAATGACCACTTTGAGGGCAGCAAGTATTTTCGGCAGTCGAAATCGGTCACCGTTGTTTCCGGTAAAAAATAACAATTTGAAAAAATATATATAGAGAGAGAGGCGGTCAAAACACTATAAATTTTTATTTTTCATGGCTATATAGAAGCAAAAGAGATGATTTATTTCACACAAAATAAATTTGTGGTCAAAGAGTTCAGAAGTACACTGAATTACGCTTTAACTGAGAAAAAAAAAACATATAATCAATCTATGAATGAAACAAATTACAAGCGCTCTTTTATGATATTGAAGGAAAACAATTGTAGTCAAACAGTGAAGTGCAAATGGTTTGTGTAAAATTAAAATTAATATATGTTAAGCATCAATTTTAATATAATATTTTAAAATTATGTAGACTTTCTACAGATTTGGTTCACAACAATTGTATGAAATGAAATATGTATATGATTTCTGGATTAAAACACTCAAAAATTGTAGTCAATCGTAATATCTTTACATTCAGGTTCGTTCTAAAGCAACTAGTTAAATCATCATCATCATCATCAGGGATTAAGCATATAGCCTGTTCCGGCTTCTTGGTCACCCCACCGCTTCCTGGGCCTACCACGGTCTCGTTTGTCCCTTAGTCTATAATAAAAGGCAGCTCTTGGAAGTCTCCCTCGTGTCATACGTCGAACACGGCTTTTCCAATCGTTACGATATTCCGAAATTTTTTCATTGAGGCTGAATATCTGTAATTCCCTTCGAATAGATTCATTCCTTATTTTGTCTAGGATTGTGCAGTTCTGCAGTGATCGCAAATACTTCATCTCTGCTGCTTGAATTCTACTAGTTTCTTGACTGTTCAAAGTCCATGTTTCAGAGCCGTATAGTAGGGTTGACACCGCCGTAACCTTATAGATCTTCAGTTGTGTTTCCTTACTCGTTTTTCCCTTTAAGGTTCTTGTAAGGATCTCACATTAAGTAATTAATTAAATTTAAATTAAAAATTGAAAGAAGAAGAAATATAGGCGGAAAAGTAAAAAGCTATTCATACAAAGCTGTGTGCTGCCTATTTCTTCTAGCAAATTTTTTATTTAAATTTTATTGGGTGCTTTAAAATTATCCTTAATGTAACAATATGAAGACTAACTGCTATTTTTGAGTGTTGTAATCACGAAATCATATACGTATTTTATTTCATACTTTTTAGTACAAATCAAGAGTATAAAGTCTTTAGATTAATAAAACATATTTTATGTTTTAATTTAAAATTTTTCGTTTTGAAATTTATTTGATATGAACTTTTTGTAATTTACAACATATTAACTTGTTACCGGTCATTATTATTTTAAAATTGTCAACAGTTTGAGGAGCTGTCATGACCCTCCCCCTGTATTCATTCGTCCCTGAGGTAAATACCATTGAAAGTAAGCAATTTAATTAAATGTAGGAAATATAACTTCGAATGCAACTCTATTACCTCGAATGTTTATTGCCATCCACAAAATATATGACTTCGTTTAATACAGAAAAAAACAAGAAATGTTTGACTCATTCTCCCTGCCCTCTCTCCCAAATACAACTCATTACGGCAAAATCCTTCTAGATGGATCCGAAGATAAACACCCCAATTAATGAACACATTTTTTGCCGCAGAAAGATCTCTAGACTTCAGTCGAGAGCAAATTTCTAGAAAACGAAACTCCGGAAACAATACAAATAAATCTGCAAGATTTCTCAGTAGTTATTTCCCACCAACACACTTTCGCCCCGAGCAAATCCCCCCTCGCGAAACAAACTTCTCTCGAAACTGTTGCCAAATATTGATTTGGAACATATGATGCAAGTGAAAACTGAGTGTGAGGCTCACCCGGTAGTTACGGAAAGAGGTCTTAAGTCTTGTTATTTATTTCAGATGATTGAAATGGGACTCCTCCTTGGAGCTTTCCGAGAAATCTCATTCCAGATTAGGTGTTTGCTTTACACTCGAGAAAAAAAAGCGATCTAAAAGTTGCGAGTTAATCTCACAAAATGTTTAAACTTTGTAACGTTGTTGACTGAGCAGTTAATACTGCACATTTCTCCAAAATTATTTCAAATGAATGAATTTCAGGCATTAAATGATGAATTAAGTATCAAAACAAGCTCAATCCATGAATTCTCACAGATGTTTTTATTCATTTTTTAACAGTGTAAATAACTAGTTATAGGCAGGGTTAAAGTTTTTTTTTTAATTTGGATTGTTATTAAACTGTGCAATTCTAGCTCATGGAAGTAATAATTCTTACGATGTTTGAACTTAGGAATTGCACTATATCTCTGAAATTTTCATTAATTTCAAACTATGATTTAGATAGATTTTTTTTTGTCATAAATTAGAATATACTAATTTGACCAGTTATTCTCACACTCGCTTAGTTATGGGCATACTAAAAACTAGTAATAGTAATGCGAGCTGAATTCCATTATTTTCAGTAAAACCTCAAAAGAAGTATTCAACCATATTAAAACACTTATTTTTCTTACAATACAATGAAATTTTAACTTACCAATTCGAGAAACATTAAAATTTAAAAAACGTTTAACTGATAAATTGCTTTTGAAAGGTACGTCTGATCTACAACAAAAAAATAAATAAATACAACTATATTCCGTTGCTGCATTTCTTATTTATTGACATCTTTAAAATGTAGCTAATGTTTTATCAACAATTCTAAATAATAACTTTGAGTAAGAATGGCCACAAAAATCAATTACTGTCGTATGTGCTCATAGCTGGAATACTAAATTTTACCTGACTTGCCCTGGGCACACCAGCTTGAAAGGATCTTAAGTATCTCTGTTAATGCAAAAATATAACCTGTGTGATAGGAAAAAAACCTGAGGAATGAGTACGTACCAACAAAACTGAGATCTAAGGAGAAACAGCAATGTCAGATCTTTAAGAAAGAAACTTTTTAAAATCTTAAATGCAATGAATATTGCATTTTTTCTTTTTTGAACATTTTTCCCAAACATAAATAAAACTTTTGGGGGGAAAATGATGCCGATGCTCTTGAAAGATGCTACTTCGAAAATACATTGATGGCGTTCCTGGAATATTGATTGAAAATCTGATATTTGCAATGCAATACAAACCAGCTCATAACTGATTGGGTGCCCATCACTTGTCATTTAGCCTACACCGAATGTTTTTGGAGAGGAAAAAAATCTTTTGGAGAAATGAAGTGAACAGAGCGTGATTGTTTTTTTTTTATGTTGTTAACTTTTTAAAAAATGGATTCAGCTCAAATGCAATGAACTAATACAGTATGATCAGGTATCAATTAATGTAAAAAAGTGTGAGGCTCCTGTAGAGCCTCAAATTTCAATTTTTCTCGTAACATCGTTCAGACAGAATTTATTTTCTCTTTTAGGTTTTTGAAATTTGACAGAAGAAATAAAAATGCTTTTTTTCGATTATCGGTAGACAAATTGTACTACTGAAACAAAAAAAACTAACAAGCGAATGCACAATTAAATAGCTGCACATCTACATCACAATCGTTTTATTTTTGTTTTTTACATTTTTGCATTGTATATGCGTTTTTAATGTTTTTTTTTTTTTAAACTATTTTAGGTGTCTTAAAAAAGTTATTTAAATGAACATTATCTTAAAAAAGAAGTGTTAGATATTGAAAATAAATCGCACAATAAATTCAAGAATCCTATTTCAAGGCTACGAGTACCAGTCTAAGATCCCACTAGGCTTGACCTACCCTCATCGAGTTTCCTAAAATTTTTTCCATAGATGAAGATTAAAAGTTGTAAATAAAACGTGAAAGTAAGAGTTTCCACCTCTTTCACATGACCTGATCAGGGTTGCCAGGGGTTGAAAAGCTCCAAAAATTAGTAATTTACCCTCATCGAGTTTCCGAAAATCGTTATCATAAATAAAGAGTAAAAGATGGAAATGAAACAATAAACTAAGGTTGCCTACCTTTTTCGGGTCCCTAATTAGGGTTGTCAGGAAATAAAAGGTTTTGAATGAGGGAGATAATTTACCCCTCATCCAGTTTCCAAAAATTGTTGTCATAAATGAAGAATAATAGCTGTAAGGAAAACGATAAAGTAAGGTTGCCAACGTTTTTTCCGATCCCTAAACAGGATTACAAGAGGCTAAAAAATGCCTAAAATGAGTTATTTACCCTCATCAAAATTCCAAAAATTATTGTCATGAATAAAGAGTAAAAGCTGTCAAGAAAACGTTAAAGTAAGGTTGCCTACCGTTTTTCGGTCCTTAACCAGGGTTGCCAGGGGCTAAAAGGTGCCCACAAATGAGTAATTTACCCTCATCGTGTTTCCACATAAGTTATAACAACAAAATGTAGGTAAAAATATTACAAAATCGATGGTATAGGGTTGCCTAAGCAAAAGTGGTCCAATCATAGCCCCTGGCAACCCTGATTCGTTCACACGCAGCAGGTAGGCAATCTTACCTTAACGTTTCTTTACAGCTTTTACTTTTCATTGACAACGATATCCGGAAACTCGATGAGGTTAAATTACTCATTTTTAGGCAGCTTTCAACCCCTGGCAACCCTGATTGAAGTTGTAAATAACACGTGAAAGACGTAGAAATTCTCACTTTCACGCGTTATTTACAACTTTTACTACTTATCTATGGTAACAATTTTAGAATGAATGTAGGTCAAGCCTAGTGAGATCTCGTACTATAGCCTTTTCATCAGTGCAAAAGGGCTCAACGCATAACAACAAAGCTGTCCGAGAACACTCGTAAAGACACTACAAAAAAGCCTTAAGACAAGTGTTTCTCTCTTTACGTTTTTGCTGTGCGTTGAGCTCTTTTGCACGCATAAAGAGGCTCACCCTTTATTCTACTTCAAGTTCCAACAATTGCACTTTGATTTAATTTTATATCGAAACGAAGTTCTGAGGCATTAAATTAGTGTCATAAAAAATACAGCGTCCAACAAAATACTCTCACTGGAACAAAAGATGATAAGCAGTTCAATTCTTCACAACAAAGCAGCCATACTTACAGTAAACATGCAGCAAAAAAAGAAAAAAAAAAACATTCCACGCTTAAAATTCAAGTTCCCTTTCCTCTTCCTGCTGACAACTCCTCCTTCAAATTGTAAAACGATCGGACAATCCATTTCCACCCAATCACAAACAGCGAAACAATAATAATCCCAAAGAAAATTCTAAACTAAAGTATTCCAGAATCGTCTCCAGAACTGAAGCCGTGATACGGAACCGAAAATGATCTCACGTAGAGATCCACTCGTAAAAATGGTCTCGGAAGTTGCCTCCCGCTGCTTCGCATTTTACGAGCAAGCAGGATGTTGAAACTGAGGGCACTATATTTAGAGAACCGATTCACCCGACATTTTGGATCCAAAAGAGAATGCATTAATCACTACTACAGTAAAAGTTCATTAATCCGAAATTCTGCAATACGGACATTCCCAAATCAGAGCACTGATGAGGAACAAATTCGAGACTTAGCAGCGAAAATCCACGCTTCATCATCATCTGCAAATTTTTCACTTTTTTTTTTAAATTGTTGTCATTTTTCGTTAGTTTTATTGTAGAAACTTGCTTATTTGGTTTTGCTGAAAAGAAAGCGCGAAAAAAGTCGAATTCAACATTTCCCCATCGTTAGTATTAGATCCAAAACACGTTTCTTCAAATATTTCGAAAATTTATTTCTGCAAATACTGCCGTATAGCTGCCTACCGCAGTACAGTACTGTACTGTATTGCACGTTTATTGAGAGAAATTTCTTCTGCTCTTATACTGTTTATATTCTGTTTCACTATTAGTTTAATAAATATTATTTTCCTCTTTTTTTCTAAACCCACTTTAATCCATTTCAGTCGCATTTTCGCTGTTATGTGCAGGTCAAGCGAAAAGCATAATATGTTCTGTCATCCGAACGATTTGATGTTCCAAATTCACCCTCCCCTCTAGCCCCATTTACCTCGGATTAAAGAAGTTTTACTGATATGTGCCAAAACTTCGTTTAAGAAAGCTGGTAGCTAAACTTCAGCTATGTTGCTTGATTGACGTTTTGCTACTTCAGTCTATAAAAGGTAAAGACTTCATTCATGCAGATTCAATACAAGTGGGATACGGAAAAATGTAATCGTCACAGAAAACTTTGCCCAATAAGCTATTATTTAATTTAACAAATCTATTATCTTGATAAAGTCGCTTAATGTGACATTTTACTCAACTCATCCTCATCAGTTACTTTTACGACGTACGCAGCCAGGGGGTATAATCTGGACCTGATTAAGATATTTAGAGGCCCAAGGCCAAATACTTTTTCGTGACATTCTACAATCAAACCTTATAAACAAATTCAAACAAACATTTACAAGGAACCACGTATGCCGAGGTATATTAACCGCTCTCTCATTATTGTTGGGCTACCCCTTACTTTCAAAAGCGAAAGCATAGGAAAATAAATGAAGGAGAAATTATCTCAATTTGCATTCTGTTCTTTAATAATAGATTAGAACTTAAACAGTTAATCACTTGGGGTCTTTTAAATATCGGGAACCCTAAATCACGGTCTAGTTGACCCATTCGGTAATCAGGTATTTTCAAATACTTCGAAACAAGGATAAATTCAATGCTCTCCGGGAACCAAAATGTCGGATACGTTGGCCTGTCTTTACTAAAGGGGTTCTAGTTCAAACAGAAGATCCTCCCTGAAGTCTAGGTCGGTGATCACAGTTGTGCATCAGATGAGATCTAACATCAAGTTCAGAGATTTCTTAAATACCGCCTGGCACTTCGGTTTCGAAGAAGCATTATTAAAACTGTCGATTCTTTTATGGACTGCAAATGCCGTTATTCATCCAGGGTAGTAAAAGCTCCTTTTGTAGTTACCTTAAACCCGTGTTTAACCCTTAAATGCTTGTTTAAAGAAAATCTTTTTTGAAACTGTTCTTCGGCTTTTATTTCTTGTCAAAACCATTAGGGAAATGCTCAAAAAATTAATATTATAATTTTAGTACGATGAATGGTCAAGAATTCATTTGATCATTGGGTTTTGACTAAACTATTATCCTGACTGAATTAGTAGTTGTAGCCACCACGAAACTTTCTTCTATACCATCGAAGTTTCGCTGACTTTGTGCCAGCATGGATGAGATTGTGCCACATCATATGCATCAATTTCAATCAAAAGAGGTTCAATTGTTACGCGAAAGATAAATCAGTGCTGAACGTTTCACATCTTCCACCTCTTATAATAACAACATCTTCTTGTAGTTCTCTCTTATAGTTATGCCACAATGTACGTGGCACACTCTAGCCCCTGCGGTAACGAAGACACCAATTTCACGATATCTTAGATTTGAGTTGGACTAAACGGTGCTGAACGATAGTATGTAACATATCGTACACACCAGAAATGATTATTTTTCTTGGAAGCCACTGTTTGGAAGCTTCTACAAATGTATCTATCAAAGAAAAAAAAAGTCATGGGACTGCCGATAGAAGTGAAAACTTAATAATAATAAAAAAAAAAATTGGGATGTTTGTACGCGCGAGCGTGTGTGTAGTGTGTGTTTAATTTTCATTTAAAACTAATTGTTATTACAGTTTCAAAAATTAAAGTTTTATAATTTGTAGATTTAAAATATCAACTACAGTCTAGTTTTAACGTTTATCAGCAATGCGAGCATCAATTATATACATTATGGTTGGTCTATTTAAGTTCACTTATAAAGTAAATATTAATGCAAATATAGGAAATATTAGAAAATAAAATCTTAGTTTGTGTTATTCAGTTTTCCATGCATAAAATCAACAAACAATGCACATGCTACTGAACTTTCCACGCAATCAATGTACTGCATTACCCTCTTGAGCTGACTTGGCAGAAAAGCCGATATGCCGTGAGATTGACCAGCATGCCGGGAAATTTTGAGGCATGCCATCCCCAATTAATAAACTCCAATTCGGGGTTTAATTTTTAAAAAATCAGATTTAAATTTTAAAAAAATATGATTTAAATCAAAAAAATTCCATTTTCTTTATTTTTTTTTCAAATATGTATATATATCATTCATATTCCATATCATGATTTTTTTACGCCATGATCATCATCATCATCATTATTATACTCCAAAACTGATACTATAGGTTCATGGTAACCGAAATAGGAAATAATAAACTTTGATTCGAATCTGTTTAAATATCGCTTAAAGACTGCATCAACTGCACTTTTTCATCTCGTTGTGCTAAGATTGCAATCATCGAACATCGTTAAACTAAATTCTCCATTTAAAAATTCAATTAATGGTAGATTTTTATCATCTGCAAAGTTGATGTTGAAATCCCCACTGAAAATCATTGGCAAATCATCAAGGCGCTTCCCAATTTTACTTTGAAGTAATGCAAAAGCGTCTTTAGAATAAATAAATAAAATTTCATTCAGAAATTCTCGTATTTCGCTTTTATCCATATTATATTACCGGTGAAATATAAACCGCAACCATAACAATTAGCTGTCCATTTTCAGAGTGGCAATGGCAAACACAATGTCACACCGATATCAGAAACATTGTTTTTTTTTTTTTTTTTCCATCTTAAAAAAAAATCCTAGCACCTAAAGAAGTTTTCACTTCAGAAAAAACCGAACTCGCGATGGGCAGCCTGCTCAGTTTTTGAGACTGATGTACCGATCGTGCCACTGAGCCTCGTAATCTTAACGAAAATATCACGTGTAAAAGAGCACAGAGAAGCCGCGCATGCGCTGTATTCCGGTGTTGGTGAGGTGACGGCTCTTCGGTGTCGTGAAATGGATGTTTTTTTTCCCACTTTAAAAGTGCTCAACGCGGCTAAAGAAGTTTTGCACTTGAAAAAAAAATTCTTGAAAGTGTGGATTTTAGGGAAAATGGTGCGTGGGAGACCAAAAATTACAGATTCGCAATTTTCAGTCAAAACTGTACAAAAAACCTATATTTTAATCCCCAGAATATTTTTCATTGTGTGCAGCCTCAAAAGAACACATTTTCAAGTCAGAAGAAAAATATTGCAATAAATAAAAATTCGGGTTCTCCAATTACCTTCTGTCTTCATGCTCGCTGGCAGTGTTCGTGCCCTCCGCGTGCCGCCATCTTCTGACCCAGCCTTCCGGCTCTAGACTCAACAGCCTGGATGAGTTGAAGGTTAAGACTGAGATCAACCTGCGCCTGGGCTCCGGCGCCGCCCTGGTGGTAGGCCTCACGGCGCATATTGCAGCTCAGCACCATGTGGCCGTTCTGCTCAAACTGAAAGCAGTCCTGACCTGAGAACAAAATTTGAAAAAAATTAATTTGAATTCTGAAATTTGTAATTCAAATTATGTTTTGCGCAATCACGAGTGGCGACAGGACCCTACTCATTGGTTACTACCCGACAAGTTTGTTTCTAGAAAAGGTTCCTGTCCCTCCTCTTGGGCGGTTACCTGTGCATAGTTGTGTATGTGTAGGCTTGTGTGTGTGCGTAGAGCTGTGTGTATGCACGTTGGCGTGTGTGTGTGTGTGTAAAGGCGCGTGTGTGTAGGACATGGACGTCACCGACCAGGAGCAGCGGCTACCGGGAGGAGTCGCGCCTGCAGAGGACGGTGGGGTTGAAAAAGGAACCAAACATCAAGGATGGTCGTATGAAAACAATTAGCAATCGTGATTGCTCAACAAGTAGAGGAAACAAAATGGTAGAAATTAGAGCACTGCGACAAATGTAGGGAGAGCACAAATGGTGGACCAAATTTTCAAAATTCACATTTTTGAAAACACTGCACATATTACAATTGGTGATACACCAGTCTGAGGAGAAATAAGGTAATAAGGTAAACACACCAGTAGTGGCCAATGCTTCAGTACTGGCTACTTCAAGCTTTGTATTTGAAATAATTTTTGCGAGCATTTTTTAATGTATTTTTTTTAATTTTTACTTTTTCACATTGTTGGATTTATGCCAAAATATTGATTAAAATTAAAGGAAACTACCAATTAAAAGAGTTAATTAGTTCATTTGATTATAGAATATTGCATTGTCGTCGGGTCTGCGGTCGCGTGCCAAATTTCAAAAGAATCCGATCGCAGGAAGTGGGCGAAATTTGAGCTGCAAGATTCCGTTACAAGATACATACATACATACAGGTGAAGCAAATAAAAGAGTGTTAAAAATAGGATTCCAGATATACCAATGGATCCAGCATTCCCGTTTGATGCACTTCTGAACCCATTGGGAAACCAGGAATCCTATTTTTTCAAATATAAACCTTGAAGTGGCCACTACTGTGTTTAATTTATACTATGACTATTTAATTTTTTCAGTTACAAATGGTCGATGTGTGCAGGGTTGTCATGTGGATGCTTAAGAAAATAGCGAAAACGTTTTGTGGAATTAGCCAAATATAACCAACCCGCAGGATAACCGATCTCCCATTTATGCAATTGCAGCCATACTACGAGTAAAATACTTTCAGACATTTCTTGTGCTTTTATGTGCAAGATTTTGTTGATTCTCTTTTTAAATGCTTTGACATTTTTCCTAAATCTACTGCTCAAATAATTTCCTTAATGCTCCTTTTAAAGCTTTTGTTCGTGAAAACACTTCAACTTCGAGAACGTATTTGTGGAGCATGACGGACAACGGACAGTGTGATAAGTACACTGAAATGCGGGGAACGAACAGGATTAGAGATTGAATGCTGTCCTGTTACAAAGGCTTTAATAGAGGCGCCCATATGGGGGTGGGGGAGCAAGTGGGTGCTCAAGCCCCTCCCCATTAGAAATTAGAACTTTCTTCTTTTTAGTTCTTTTTTCTTTGCAAAAATGTAAAAATATTTCTTCTCCAGCCATTAATGAATAAATCATTGAAAATGTCGAATTTTAATCACTCTATTATGTACTGAAATCTGTTACGATAGGGAAAATATCCTGATAAAGCACGGGGGAAATATCTGAGACCCCAACCTCCCTTAAAATTTTGCATGTGGGCGCCCATGGGCCCACATGCCCATTCGTGTAGTTAAATTTTATAGGAAAAGAACTTGGCACATATATTTTTTAATTTATATATCACTTATGGCAGTAGCTCTCAACCTTATCGCTACTGCGGACCACTTGGTACCCTTCCTTTCGAATCCTCAGCGGACCCCACACGATAGAAATAATATTCCATTTTTCAAAATATTGTTTCCTGAAAGAGCACGGTCGAAAACATAGGGCGAGTTACTTTTTTCAGAATTTTGACTTATTTTTTCTCTTAAAAAATAATCCTAAAAGACGTTCGATCGTTGCTTTCATTTTCGCTGCAGACGTCACAAGTGAACAAGTCGCAAGGATTACGAGAACAAATTTACAGGACATTGCCAAACTTCGCCAAATGAATATTTTTTTAACTAACAATTCTTGTTCCGCCAAGGGTTGCTCTTGGTGAAAAATCACCAAAAGGCGATATCTTGCCAGAAAAGACAACCACGCGCTGTGAATAAAGATGGCTTTCATCACTTGTGACGTCTCATTTTGTAAAAAAAAAAAAACCTGACACTTGAAAAAAAAAATTAAAAAGAAAAAGATAAATTAATTTGAATTATGGCATTTTGAATTCAAATTATGTTTTTCGCAATCACGAGTGTGTGTGTGTATGTAGGCGTGTGTGTTTGTGTCGAGGCATGAGTGTGTAGGTATGTGTGTGTGTATAGGTATGTGTATGTATGCTTGTGTGTTTGTGTCTGTGTGCAGGCATGAGTGTGTGGGTATGTGTGCGGTGCGTGTGTGTAGGTGTGTGTGCGTGTGTGTAGGTGTGTGTGCGTGTGTGTAGGTGTGTATGTAGGTTTGTGCGTAGGTGTGTGTATGTAGGATATAGACGCAACCTGGAGACGGTTTTCGCTAGAGGAGCAGCATCGTGAGGCCGGTCGACGGTGGTGCTGCAGAGGGAGGCGGTGGGAAAATAAAATCATAGGAACATCGAAACAGTCAAATGAGAACAATAAGCAATCGTGATTGCTCAAAAAAAAAATAAATAAATAAATAAATAAATAAATAAAATTAAATATTGGGATAGTAAAAATATTTTCTGGCTCCATGATATATATATATATATATATATATATATATATATATTTGCTTACTCTCTCTATTTTTGTGACTAAAAGTAGTACTTTTAACCGAAGGAAACACATACATTAAATTAGTTCAAATGAAATGAATCCAAAAGTTTTCTTTGATAACTTAAATTTTCACCAGCTGTTTAGAGACCACATGAAAGTTGCTTGCGGATCACTTGCGGTCCGCGACCCACGGGTTGAGAATCACTGACTAGTAACAATATGGGCAGTAGTTTCGTAAAAGTGATTTTTTTGAGGTTGGGTGCATCATTTATGCTCACCCAGTATTTAATTACAAATCATTCTGAACTTTAAAAAATTAGTACTGTCATTTTTTACGTGAAACCGAACTTATGAAAAATATCTCTTTGCCTCAAGTGTACTAAAGAAAAGAGTTCCACAAGTAATTACATTTAATGGCCTACTACAAATGAGAAACAAAAAAAAAAAAAAAAAAAGAAGAAGAAGAAGCTTTCAGTAAATTACCGACTAATTAGCCAGGGCTAAAGCAGAAAAGCAGAAATACATCGCCAGCTCAGTCATTTCCAGCCTAGGACTGCAGTTTCGTGCTTATTAGCACTCATCAGCCCGGCATAGGAAAGTGACCGAGCTGGAGATGGAAAACCTCTTAAGGAAGCCAAGAGTGCGAAACAAACTGGTAGCTAATATAGAATTAGCACAGACCAGACGAGTGACCGAAGCATTGGTTCGGTTCAACTCGAAGATTGAAGGCAATGCGTGGTATATTCAGTAAATTACCGCCCATTAGCCAGGGCTAAAGCAGAAATGCATGAAATACACCGCCAGCTCAGTCATTTCCAACCGAGGACTGCAGTTTCGTGCTTATTAGCACTCATCAGCCCAGCATAGAGTGGGGCGGTAATTAACTGAAAACACCACGCATTGCCTTCAATCTACGAGTTGAACCGAACCAATGCTTCGGTCACTCGTCTGGTCTGTGCTAATTCTATATTAGCTACCAGTTTTTTTGGCACTCTTGGCTTCCTTAAGAGATTTTCCATCTCCAGCTCGGTCACTTTCCTATGCTGGGCTGATGAGTGCTAATAAGCACGAAACTGCAGTCCTCGGCTGGAAACGACTGAGCTGGCGGTGTATTTCAAGAAGAAGCTTAGTTTGCGATATTTGCGCAGTGTTACAAAATCCAACATCCAGCATTCATTTGAATTTTGACGTCTTGAATTCAAATTATGTTTTCCGCAATAGGACCCTACTCGTTGGGTTTCGTGTTTCTAAGAATGGTATGGAAATTTCCAAGAACTTTGCACCTGTCATATTATGACTGGTGATTTTCCAGAATAGGCATATCCATAAAAAAAAAAAAAAAAAAAAAAAAAAATGCTGATTAGAATGCGGTTCTTAAGAAAAAGATTTTATGCCCGATGTCCACCAGTACTTATCATAAAGATTATTCACACCGTATAACGTTATGATATATTTATTTCTTATCAATTTTCAATTATGGGAATGAGCATTCTAGAAATTTTGTATTTAGATAAGGTTTTGCTGTTTAAGTTCAGCCATACAGATATTTTCGCCTGAAAAAACGTAAACGATATGTAACAAAACAACAAAATTTTGCTCTCTAAATAAATGTTAAAAACAACCGTTTTTAAAAACATGGTTATCTGAAAAATCACAGCAACACCAACTTTGGTCAAGCAATTTATGCTGAAAAAAAAAAAAAGATTCGATTTTGGTGGAAACATTTCCTCGAAACATACAGTGATCATTTCTCTGGGCATCCTCCTTAAACAACACTCATTAAGAAAAGACTTGAAGCCTCTCCGAAATACTTGGGCTCCGCAAAATTGCTCCTAGACCGAAAAAAAAAATGAAGAAATTCGAATTCCAGCGATACGTAGAAGCGTAAAAGTAACACGTCACCGTGAAAATTAAAAATGGTGATTGTGCAGCAAACAGAACAACGATTTGCCGTTTAGATATGTTTTTTGTGCTGCAGTGGAGAAAATTACATTACAAGAAACAAACTTCGAGAGATGTTATGCGAAAATAGCTCGAAAATTAAAGGGATCGTATCCACATTGCCGCTAAGCTTAAAAAGAGGTCCGAACTTCAATTCGAGAAACGACTGAATGGATATGAACGGGGGAAAAAAAGAAGAAAAAAAAATGATGTTACTACTGGACAATCTCAAAAAAAGTTACATTCCGAAAAATTTGCGAGTAACCGATACAAGCATTGGTTACTAGAAAATTTTATGGAGTCCCCAGTTTCCTAAAATTTTCTAGTAGGTCGGACCTCCATAAATTAAAGTAGCATCTTCCAGAGAGAAAAATTTCGATATATAAAAGCGACTTGAATTTTATCGTAACTACTTCGAAAACATTTAAGTGAAATCTAATCTATTATATACAAAACATTTCTAATTTATTCTTCTACATTCTCTATTTCTTATTAGATGAAAGTTAATTATTAAAAAAGAATTAATTAGAAAAATTTAATTTTTATTACAGTTAAACAAATGGTAATCCACATAAAGGTTACAATTTACAATCACCATAGTTTTCTTCTATAACAAGAAGTTCTGTCTAGAACTATATGAGCCTACTTTCCCGTATACCCATACTACTTTCTAGTTCCTGATCAATATTTTCCTGATCATTCAATCCTGATCATTATTTCAATTATAAAAAACGAACGAATAAAATAGCAGCACCTTTTAAACAAAGCAGCTAATACACTTTTTTCCATTAAAAAAATTCTTTAACAGCTTTCAAAATGAAAAAATAATAATTAAAATTAATAAGCTCATTAAAATAAATACATCATATCAAAAAAAAAAAGTTATTTGAATTTTGACTTCTTGAATTCAAATTATGTTTTTCGCAATCATGAGTGTGTATGTAGGCTTGTGTGTTTGTGTGTGGGGGGTATGTGTATGTAGGCATGTGTGTTTGTGTCTGTGTAATGGCATAAGTGTGTGGGTAGTTGTGTGTATGAATGTGGGGGGGGGGATGTGTATGTGTGTGTAGGCATATGTGTTTGTGTCTGTGTGCAGGCATGAATGTGTGGATAGTTGTGTGTATGTGTGTGTGCATGTTTTTGTGTGTGTGTGTATATGTAGGTGTCTGTATGTATGCGTGTGTGTATGTGTTTGTGTGTGTATGTGTTTGTGTATGTGTGTGTAAGTGTATGTGTGTGTAGGTGTATGTGTGCGTGTAGTTGTGTATGTATGCCCGTGTGTGTAGGACATGGATGCAACCTGGAGACGGCTTTCGCTATAAGAGCAGCATCGTGAGGAGCCCGTCGACGGTGATGGTGCGGAGGGTGGCGGTGGGAAAATAAAATGATAGCACGCCAAAAGCAATCAAATGAAAGCAATAAGCAATCGTGATAGCACAAAAAAATCGTTTCTTTTTCCCCTAATGCCAAAAATAATTTTTTTAATGAATTAATGCACTTACCAAAATAAATAAAAACAATACAATGTCAACTTAAAGAAATGCTTTTCATTGTCAAAAATAAATAAATAAATAAATAAATAAATAAATCGTCTGCTCATATCTTTATGTAGAAACATAAATGACTTCGAATTTATTCGCAGAAAACTGAATACCTAAGTTAAAACTTTACCGTGAGAATAAAAACAGGTCATATCAACAATAATTATTTCACAGTTAAAACCATAGCTGCGGAGTCGGAGTCAATCTCATTTTGAGATAAAAGAGTCGGAGACGAATATCCAAGAATCGGAGTCAGTCATTTGTCCTCCGTGTATAAATTTTTGCCAAAGCTACGAAGTCAGAGTCGAAGTCGGGGAGTCGGAGTCCGATTAATTGTCGGGCACAGGAGTAGGATTCGGAGTCAGGTGCCCCTAAATTCTCGGAGTCGGAGTCTGGCGTCAAGAGCTATTTCCAAAAAAATTTGTTTGAAATAAATCCGCCTTCAAGTACGGAATCTACATTGATTTTCAGTTTCCCCGTAGGCGCTAATGTTAAGGGGTTTGAACTGTTCAAAATTGAACGGAAAATTGTTCAAATCAAAAAGATATTTTATATACAAATTTTTCATCAAAATCTTTTTCCTACAAAGTTTGTTTGAAGCAAATTCGCCTCACAGTTCGGAATTGCCTTGAATTTCCCCGTAGGCGGTAATGTTAAGTTTTTTTGAACTGTTCAAAATTGAACAAAAAATAGTTCAAATCAAAAAGTGATCAAAAAGTGAGTGATGGGAATGAGGTGTCCTCGCCGAGATCTTTCGAACAAAAAAAAAGTTTGTTCGAATCGGACTATTCATTCAAAAGTTATTAGGGGGGACAGACAGACAGACCGACAGACATTTTTCCCCATCTCAATACCCTACTATCCAATTTTTAAATTTTCGATATTTATTTAATTTTTTTATTTATTTTTGACTTTTTTTTGTTTTTCGCGATATTTTTAAGATGCATTAAGCCTTCTTTCATGCTTTCTTCTTCTTTCTCTGACTTTTACTGGGAAAGTAGGCTAAAAAGGAAATAAAACCCATGAAAGTCTTGTTGAATAGTAGGGGTGTTCATACCCCCCCTCTAAGAGCAAGGGCGTCCCCCCACCTTAATTTCGCGAAGAGCCCCCTAAAAATGAGAAAAATATCCCTCAAAACACACACCCCTAAAAATTTCAATGCCGCAGTCTGCTCCATGACCCCCCGTAGGTGGACCCTTGTGAATAGTCAGTTTTACGAAAAGTTCACCAAAAAATGTTTGCATTTATTAAATCCACTAAAAACTTCACCATAAACATTTTTTGCTACCTGAAATTCAAGACGAAATGTTTGAATCACCTCGAGTATTTCATTTTTTAGTGGCATGGAAATTTTTAGATTTTAACTGAAGCTTAGTAGATTTAGAAATGAAGAAAAGCTATCAGGAACAGGTTTGGAGCCCATTACGAGGGAGTGTAATCGATTACGATTATGATTACGAGCACGAGAAAAGGGGGATTACACAATTACGATTGCGATTATAATCCTCAGACAAAACGTAATTAAGATTACAGCAACGATTAGATTATGTAGAAAATGTAATCGATTACGATTATAAAATGCCGATTATGATTTTGATTACGATTACAGACTTATAATATCATGTTTATATATCACTCATTTGCATCAACAACGTGATAGTACATTACACAACGCTACAATGACTGTACATTGTATACAGGTAGAGGCACAGTCTTATTCGAATGTATACACAGTGCATAGTGTATTGTTTTTGACTTAGCTGGTTCATTATTATTTTGCCATTCAGTAGTTCTGCTTTAGCCCTGGCTTAAGGGCGATAACTTACAGCTAATCTGCTCAACATTTTAGAGCTTATAATTTCTGAAAATTGTGTGGTATATTTCAGCATTGTATTCTCAACTATTTAGTATAGAATCAATTAATTTAATATGCTGCTTGAAAAAAATTATTTTCAAATAAAAAAAGAACCGATTTCAAGAAACAAAGAGGAACTAAAAAGTAAAAAATAATTGGTCATACTTACATACGATTTCCTACCCAAGCGTATAAATCAAATTTTGTTTACAATTCCAGAACAAAAATCAACTAAACTAAACACCTAATTATAAAATAAACACTGATTTAAATTACTATACGATGAATTGTTTTAATGTCTAAAGAATTAAATGCGATCGCTCAATTTTTAATAACCATTTGAAGTCGAGGCCTCCTATAAACTACTAACTAACGTAAGTGACAACCCACCAAATCCTGAGTTAAACACTAATTTAACAAAATGCGAAAGTTAATTTTAAAACTAAACCTACTCAGTTACGTTATTTTTGATGCAAATAAATAAATAGTAATAAATAATAAATCAGTGTAAAACTTTCTTATCGTCAAGGAAATAGTGAAATGCAAAATTATGTTTTTCATTAATCTGCGCTTTTTGATTTGACCTCGAGAATTATATCTTGTAATGGCTGGAATCATTCCGATCATATCCTAGCTCTCTCGATTCTAAATGGGCTACTTAATCCTCCCCCATTTGATTTAATTAAATTTTCGTTCATTCATGCATTTCCTTTCTAATATCCATGTATTTATTTTATGTATATGTGATTAATAATAACTAGTGTTCGTCCAGTGGTCGAAACTCGACCGTATTCATAAATGAATATTTGAGAAAACTTGAATGAATTTAATTATTTCCAACAGTTTTATTTCTAATCTTACTCCTGTTTACTGCATATTGGAGGAAACGTACAATTTTTATATGTACATACAATACCAAACAGTAGTAATTCATTCCAATTTTACTTTTTGTCTGTTAATCTCAAAATAAATGGATGAAAGGGGATATTTCGGAGATGGGGTCATTTCTGAAGTTTTAAAACTATTTTTCTTTTTGAAAGAGCATGCTTAAAAACATGGGTTTTAGTCATTTTTTTTAAATAGTTTGAAAACAAATTAATATTTTTTAACAAATATTTTAGTTGGTGCGCAGATTGAAATTCATTTTTTTACGCTTCTGCACATTGCATCAAAAGCGATGAAATACCATTCACTGATGCCATTAGCGCACATCGTAAACTCTCATAACCTGGAAACGCGGTTAACAGCAAAGCGTAAACATTTAGAGCGGCAATGAAGCTGCACGCCAAGGTACATCACTTGTAATGTCATATGGACAGCGCCTTATTTCCAGAATCGGACTTTTAAAAAAATTAATAAAAATAACTGTTGTGAGAAGTTTTCTTCTGGTTCCACGTTTTTTTTTTTTTTTGCTTATTCTATCAATTTTAGTGACTAAAAGTAGTATTTTCGACTGTAGGAAACAACCCCATTGAGAAATTGGTGTGCTTGTCAAATTCTTGGTTTGAACAATTTTATTTTAGATACCTTGTGATAACCCTATTCAAATAGATTACTTTCTACTCTTTGTTTACCTATGCAAAAGAAAAACATTCTGGCCCTGGCATTGGAAACAACAGATTTGACGCCAATGGATAAAAATCGCCAATTATCCAATTTTCAAAATCTTCCCGTATGATGCTTCATTTCCCCCGATGCTTCATTTCAAGCATCAAAACTCAGTTTATACGTAAAACTTCTGTATGAACAATATTACTTATAAAGCGTCTACTATTATTGAGTAAGTTGCTTCTTCCTCATTAAAAATATAAATTTCCAAGTAACAAATGAACGAACTCTACTCTTGGCAACTGTCCATTCAAAAACACTGGGCGTCGCAATAATAGTTCATTTTTAAAAAAAGGTCGTCTTTGTGATTTGTTTAAGGTTAAGAGCAGTGCATAACTGATGTCATACTTTTCAACATTTTCGACACTCTCCCCTCTTTGTCACAAAGTTTCGCACTTCATCGTACCCCATCTTCCTTTAGTCACATGTCACGCTGTTCTTCATAACGTTCCTATTAAAAAAAGGCTTGTTGTCACATTCTCCCCACTGTATGTTCCTCTTGTCATTTCTTTCCTTTCCCTTGTCACAAACTGTTACTATTTCGTGAACTCCACCTCAAAGCGGGACTTTGTTCGTGGATTGCCCCTATTTTGTGGTTACGGTAAGCAAATATACATTTCCCTACTCCAGAGGTTCCCAACCGGTGGTTCGCGAACCCCCAGGGGTTCGCGAGGTGCAGGAAGGGGGTTCGCGAAAATTTCGGTGCAATGGCGGATTTTTCCTAGTTTGGTAAAAAATTATAAAATATTCAATTTGCACACATAGTTACTAATTTTTTTTTTAATTTGAAAACGCGCCAGACTCTTGTATTAAGCTCAAAAAAAAAAAAAAAAAAAAAATCTTTCAGCAGTTTTATAATCTTGGTTAAAAAGAAATTTTCTCATTTTTTTTCGATAGACAACAAAAAGAGATATCCTTCCTTCTTTATTGCGAGGCGCCATGCAGAAACGTTGTATTAAGCTGTGGCGGGGATCACGATGACCTTAAAAAGGCGCAATCGCGTGGAGTCAATCAAACAATATACATAATATACATATGTCGAAAAAAATAAAGAATTCTCAAACAATGCATCATAGGGGTATTATTTCTAATCTGGTTGAAATATAACTCGGGAATTTCCGTCGAATTCAGTCATCGAATAGCAGACATGACAGCAAAAGGCTCCAAACTTAAAATTTATTACTAGATTTTACCCATCTGTTCGTTTTCAAAATATATATAACATCAGCATGCTCATAGTTCTGGGGAAATAGTTGTTAACAGACGTATTTAGAGATACTTTAGAGATGCTTGAAAACAAGTTATTTTGTTTGCAATTGGTTTTGCTACGTGAACTTGCTACTCTGTTTGTGAAGTTATAATCGTGTTGGTAATTTTTATGATTTAATAACTTTCTGCTGTTATGGATCGATGGTTGAAAACTGGTAGTTTGGTTGAGCGACAAATGGACAAGTAGTCAATCGATCAACCCTCAACATCAGCAGTAACTTTCGAATCAACACAGGATATTGAAATAGATGGCTGTAATGAACTGCCGCCTCCTCCGACTAAACAGAAAAGTGAACTAGGGGAGAAAAAAGGAAAAAAGCGAAAATATGACAGTGACTATTTACAAATGGGCTTTTATTTTACTGGAGAAGAGTCTGAACCTAGACCGCTTTGTCTTCTCTGCAACGAAGTTCTAGCGAACAGCAGTTTGAAACCGTCACTTCTGAGAAGACACCTCGAAACAAAGCATCCGACACACAAGGAACAAACTTATCGAATATTTTAAAAGAAAATTGGAATATAATAAAAAGTAGCGTTTCTACGTTCCTGTTAGAATCCAACGAAGATAGTAAAATGGCCCTTGAAGCTTCATATCGAGTCAGTTATAGAATTGCAGGATCTGGACAGCCACATACAATTGCAGAAAATTTAATTGGACTGTGTGCTAAAGATATTGCTAAGTGTATGCTGGGAGAAAAGTCAGCAAAAAAAATTGACCTGGTTCCGCTATCAAACAACACAGTATCACGCAGAATTACTGATTTGGCAAGTAATGTGGAGAAAGAACTTGTGAATAGAATAAAAGAGAATAATTTTGCGATCCAGCTTGATGAGTCGACTGATGTAGCAAACGCTGCAATATTACTTGTCTATGTTAGGTATATTTTTAACGATACAATTAAAGAAGATGTACTATTTGCAAAACCTTTGAAAACCAACACAACTGGAGAAGCAATTTTCGAACTGGTCAACAGTTACTTTGAAGAAAATGGAATAGATTGGTCTTTGTATGTGGGTGTGTGCACGGATGGTGCAAAATCAATGACAGGAAAATTTGTTGGCTTTGTGGTGCGAGTAAAGAAGATCAACGAGAAAATTGAATGGACTCATTGCTGCATTCATAGACAAGCATTAGCATGTAAGCGTATTCCTGCAGAATTATCCGCTACTTTGAATGATGCGGTAAAAATTGTAAATTTCATAAAATCACGTGCCACAAACTGCCGTCTATTTCACGCGCTTTGTGAGGAATTGGGAAGCCTTCATGTTACTTTATTTCTTCACACAGAAGTTAGATGGCTTTCCCGTGGCAAAATTTTGACACGCTTATTTGAATTGAAGTCAGAAGTCCAAGCATTTTTTGTTGATCATCCATTTCACTTGTCCACTTGCATATTCGATCCTCTTTAGATGCAAAGGCTTGCATATTTAGCTGACATCTTTTCAAAATTAAATGAATTAAATCTATCCTTGCAAGATGCAGTTGTTAATATTTTCGTTGTATATGATAAAATTGAAGCTATGGTAAAAAAAATGAATTTCTGGATCCAATGCCTGGAAATGGGTGAGTTTTCTTGTTTCACTTCTCTTAGTAGTTTTTTATCAGAAAACTCAATGAAACTTGATGAAAGCGTTAAAAGAAATGTATGTGAACATCTGCAACATCTTGAACTAACTTTTGACGAGTATTTTCCTAATAGGCGTAACGTCCCTCTCTCAAACAACTGGATACGCAATCCTTTTGAAGGAAATCCATGCTTAGAGAACACCCTGACATTACCTGAAAAGGAAATGCTCATCGAGTTATCCTGTGATAATTCATTGAAAACTACCTTTAAAGAGCTCTCGTTAATTGACTTCTGGCTCAGTGTAAGAAATGACTATACCGTTTTGTCCAAAAAAGCAATTCGAATTTTATTACCATTTTGTACAACATATCTGTGCGAGGAAGGATTTTCCTCCTATACTTATCTCAAAGATAAATACCGAAGCAGATTGAATGCAGAGTCTGATTTAAGACTCAAACTGTCAGACATTGAACCAAACTTTCAGTTTCTTTGTTCCGTCAAACAGCCACAAATATCGCATTAAGGATTTTTCCCCCAATTTAAAGTATGCTTAAAAAAATAGTTGGTTTATAAAACTTCTTGTTTATAATTTTTCTTGTAGATGTAGTTTTAACTTTTTATTAATGTTTGCACTTAATGATATTTTACA